>NC_036842.1:1628560-1867422 GCF_002910315.2 Salvelinus sp. IW2-2015 | reverse complement strand
TTGAAACACATCCACAGGTACATCCTCCAATTGACTCAAAGTATGTAAATTGACTATCAGAGGCTTCTAAAGCCATGACATCATTTTCTGGAATTTTCCAAGCTGTTTAAAGGCACAGTCAACTTAGTGTATGTAAACTTCTGACCCATGGAATTGTGATACAGTGAATTATAAGTGAAATACTCTGTCTGTAAACTTTTTGGGAAAATGACTTGGCCAACCTAAGTGTTAGTAAACTTCCGACTTCAACTGTATATTTGGATGTTTGGTACAAATCACAATGTACAAAACGTGCAAATACAGATCAACAAAACCATTACTCTTTCACTCCAAAACCTGCAAAGATCTTTTTCATTAATAAGTCGATGTAAGGTATTGCGGTTTGGTCACAGAGGCCTGAGTAGTAATACAGTACAGTAGTTGAGTAGTTGCCTGCCTGGTCCGTCTTTTCTGTTGCCCTAAACACCCAGTTGATTTCGGCTCTGGTGTGTGTGTGCCACATGTAATAAAGCAGCAACTGTAGGTATCACACTGCGGTCATTGTTGACTGCCCTTTTGAACCCACTATTAATCCAAGCTCCATCTCAACTCCCTTGCCGCGCGCGCGCACACACGCACACACACACACACACCGGCCCTGGTCTAAAGTAGTGCACTACAACAGAATAGCGTTCCATTTGGGATGCAGCTCTTCTCTTCACTGAAGCCCTTATACTCACGGTCACTGCTGGCTGGACAATTGATTTTCCTGGCCCATCTCCCTGCTCTGTCTGTATTTGTCCACATTCACACAGTGGGTGTGTGTGTGTGTGTGTGTGTGTGTTGTGTGTGTGTGTGTGGTGTTGTGTGGTTGTGTGTGTGTGTGTGTGTGTGTGTGTGTGGTGTGTGTGTTGTGTGTGTGTGTGTGTGTTGTGTGTGTGTGTGTGTGTGGTGTGTGTGTGGGAAGGAAAACCAGAGGAAAACATCTAGCAGCCAGACTGCTGGTTAAAAAAGAGAAATGGATGGCGGTCGGCGCCAGTCAGTCTGACTAGATGTGTGTGTGGTCTCATCTGGTCCCTATGGACTATCCCTCATAACAAGGCTAGGCAGAGGTCAGCTAGCTAGACCTAGGATGCTTATGTGTGTGTGTGTGTGTGTTGTGTGTGTGTGTGTGTGTGTGTGTGTGTGTGTGTGTGTGTGTGTGTTGTGTGGTGTGTGTGTGTGTGGT
The DNA here is from genome assembly GCF_002910315.2 of Salvelinus sp. IW2-2015. Lineage (NCBI taxonomy): Eukaryota > Metazoa > Chordata > Actinopteri > Salmoniformes > Salmonidae > Salvelinus > Salvelinus sp. IW2-2015. The sequence continues at coordinate 1,866,215 of NC_036842.1, read as the reverse complement.
GTGTGTGTGTGTGTGTGTGGTGTGTGTGTGTGTGTGTGTGTGTGTGTGTGTGTGCGCGAGAGCGTGTGTATGCGCGTGGTGTGTGGTATGTGTGTGTCGCTACTGTAGGCTGTGTGAGATGGTATGAATCAGGACGAGGGAAAACCTTTCATCCGACTAAGCTACAAAAACCTAAACAGAACAAAACAAAACACCAACCAATGAATAGTTCTTACTTATGACAGACCATAGAGCTAGCTGTTAGAGGAACAAGCTTGGGTAGAGACACAGGGTGACCATAAAACTGAGTCACACAGAGCACAGCTGCAATGGGGAGTAATACCATTGTAATAAGAAGAAACATTTCTGAAAGGATGAAATTCTTATTATTACCATCTATTGAATTCATTTTCAGTTAGCCTTACCTGTGTAATTGCACACCCACTAACTTGGCTCACAATAGAGAGGATGATAAAGAATGAAATACAACTGAGGTACTTCACATCATGAAATACTATCACATCATAAGGTTACTGCAGATAATGAAATGTATTATTTTAAGAGTTGAATCGCATTATTTAATAGAATATGGCTCTTTAAGGGGTTTAGCAACTAAGTCATGAAGCTCCAATGAGTGTAAAAGCAAGGCAGTGGTTATGAGTTATACTTTAGCTGTGCTTTATCGATCTTGCTGCACAATGGAACCAATGGAATAGCCCCAAAAGTGCAAAAGCCACCATCTGACACTCCGGTTAGGCTCAAGCAAATGCTCAAAGACTATTTGAACCCATGCAGGTCTGGTTGAGACCAGGCGTTGTGCAACCCCATGGGCCTGGTTCCCTGGTTTGCTACAGCTACCATGCAGTCACATTCCTCCCTGTTTAGAAGGAGAGAGGCCTGCTGCCTCCATTTACACAGGGGGCTTTGCACCAGTTTTACTGCCCTATAACCAGCCCACAGTACACAGCTGGTAGTACTCCTTTATCTCTCTTTCGCTTTCTGTCTGTCTGTCTGTCTGTCTGTCTGTCTGTCTGTCTGTCTGTCTTCTGTCTGTCTGTCTGTCTGTCTGTCTGTCTGTCTGTCTGCCTGCCTGCCTGCCTGCCTGTCGCCTGCCTGTCTGTCTGTCTGCCTGTCTGCCTGTATGTTTCTCTCTCTCTCTCTCTCTCTCTCTCTCTCTCTCTCTCTCTCAGGGAGTGAGGTGCAGAGGTGGTTAATGCACCCATTGGGAATTGCAAAGGCAGCTTTTGGGATGTGCGTGTGTGGTGCGTGTGTCTGTGTGTGTGTGTGCTCGGAGAACACCTGTGTCTGTGATCACTAAACACTACAGCAGGACCAAGTCAAAACTGTGGACAAACAAGAGCGCACCTTGTATCATGTACTCCTGCTACCCTCTGCCCCCCCCCCCAAGAACCTTTTATGCTTTAATGTGAATGTTTACACACGTCAGGAACCACGCCTCAACAGGCCAGCACGCCACCTCGCAAATCAGACACCTGTTGGCACGTGTGTACCTACATGTGTGTGTACCTGTGTATATGTTTGTGTGTGTTGTTGGCACGATTTGACAGGAGTTAAATCCTGAGTTCTTTCCGATGGCCTACTACTCTCCCTCGCTCTGACTTTCCCATCAGGGTCAGTAGAGAGGGTCATACCCTCTCTCAGTCTCCTCTGAGCTTTAACCTCTGATCTCAGCACAGACGTGGTCACAACAGGAAGATACACATCATATATCATCTAACCTTCACACCAACAAATAACATGGTTCATTTTTCTTTGCAGGCTGCTCTAGTAGTCTTGGTAGTGGCTTAGTAGTAGTTGACTAGGAGCATGAAGCAGCAATGAGATGAGCTAACTAGCTAGCGTCTAGTACTGTAATTGTATGCCAAAGCTTAAAGAAAAATTCTGATTTTCAGGCTGACGGAATGCAATATGACATTTTTATTAAATACAGAGTTTGAGGAATGGCTCTTCTCCGAGCGAAGATCCTCGAGCCAGATGATGTGATGACAGGTAGCCCTATGCGGGGCTGTTGACCATCGAAAACAAAAATAAATAAGTTACCACGGAGAAGGGACGCAACGAAGCAGCAATTGGATCTAAAGATTGAAAACAATGGTTCATTACATGTAAAAGAGCAAGGAATCGAACAAAAGTGAGATTATGCTAAAATGGAAAGTATTACATGACATTTTTCAATACATCAAATTTTCTGATATGTTTAGCTGAAATGCTGTGTATGCCTGTACATAGAACCCAACCATGCATGCTGTAATGCAATTTGTATGATAAGATGAGACGTTTTGCTTTGCGTCTAACCAGTCCGCAGGCAGTAATGTGAAGCATAGGCCATCTGACAAAAGAGTGAGCGTCTGACCAATGCCTGGCTGTGATCCTCGCCACTAATGTAGCTATTGATGGCTATGTAAAATGACATTGACCTGAGGATGGCCAATAGATTGTGGCAACAATAGAGGTGTAGACAGAGCATGACCAGCGACCTAGTGAGCTGGAGAGTGACGGTGGAAGATTACCTAGTGCGGCAGCTGTGTCTGCAGCTCCAGTTCTGAACGAGTGACCAGTAGTTTAGCACTGTGGCGAAAGATAACACTTTATATTCTTCAAATCAAATCAAATTTGAGTTGCGACATGGGCTGAATACAACAGGTGTAAGAAAAGATTTACTAAAAACTATAGTAAAAACAATCAAATCAAATAGTGTGTGTGTGTATGTGTGTGTGTCGCCTACTGTAGGCTGTGTGAGATGGTATGAATCAGGACGAGGGGAAAACCTTTCATCCGACTAAGCTACAAAAACCTAAACAGAACAAAACAAAACACCAACCAATGAACTAGTCTCTTACTTATGACAGACCATAGAGCTAGCTGTTAGAGGAACAAGCTTGGTGAGAGACACAGGGTGACCATAAACACTGAGTCACACAGAGCACAGCTGCAATGGGGAGTAATACCATTGTAATAAGAAGACATTTCTGAAAGGATGAAATTCTTATTATTACCATCTATTGAATTCATTTTCAGGTAGCCTTACCTGTGTAATTGCACACCCACTAACTTGGCTCACAATAGAAGAGGATGATAAAGAATGAAATACAACTGAGGTACTTCACATCATGAAATACTATCACATCATAAGGTTTACTGCAGATAATGAAATGTATTATTTTAAGAGTTGAATCGCATTATTTAATAGAATATGGCCTTCTTTAAGGGGTTTAGCAAACTAAGTCATGAAGCTCCAATGAGTGTAAAAGCAAGGCAGTGGTTATGAGTTATACTTTAGCTGTGCTTTATCGATCTTGCCTGGCACAATGGAACCAATGGAATAGCCCCAAAAGTGCAAAAGCCACCCATCTGACACTCCGGTTAGGCTCAAGCAAATGCTCAAAGACTATTTGAACCCATGCAGGTCTGGTTGAGACCAGGCGTTGTGCAACCCCATGGGCCTGGTTCCCTGGTTTGCTACAGCTACCATGCAGTCACATTCCTCCCTGTTTAGAAGGAGAGCGAGGCCTGCTGCCTCCATTTACACAGGGGGCTTTGCACCAGTTTTACTGCCCTATAACCAGCCCACAGTACACAGCTGGTAGTACTCCTTTATCTCTCTTTCGCTTTCTGTCTGTCTGTCTGTCTGTCTGTCTGTCTGTCTGTCTGTCTGTCTGTCTGTCTGTCTGTCTGTCTGTCTGTCTGTCTGTCTGTCTGCTGTCTGCCTGTTCTATGTTTCTCTCTCTCTCTCTCTCTCTCTCTCTTCTCTCTCTCTCAGGGAGTGAGGTGCAGAGGTGGTTAATGCACCTTTGGGAATTGCAAAGGCAGTTTTTGGGATGTCGTGTGTGTGCGTGTGTCTGTGTGTGTGTGTGCTCGGAGAACACCTGTGTCTGTGATCACTAAACACTTACAGCAGGACAAGTCAAAACTGTGGACAACAAAGAGCGCCTTGTATCATGTACTCCTGCTACCCTCTGCCCCCCCCCCCCCCCCAAGAACCTTTTTATGCTTTAATGTGAATGTTTACACCGCTCAGGAACCACGCTCCAACAGGCCAGCACGCCACCTCGCAATTCAGACCCTGTTGACGTGTGTACCTACATGTGTGTGTACCTGTGTATATGTGTGTGTGTGTTGTTGGCACGATTTGACAGGAGTTTATCACTGAGTTCTTTCCGATGGCCTACTACTCTCCCTCGCTCTGACTTTCCCATCAGGGTCAGTAGGAGAGGGTCATACACCTCTCTCAGTCTCCTCTGAGCTTTAACCTCTGATCTCAGCACAGGACGTGGTCACAACAGGAAGATACACATCATATATCATCATAACCTTCACACCAACAAATAACATGGTTCATTTTCTTTGCAGGCTGCTCTAGTAGTCTTGGTAGTGGCTGTAGTAGTAGTGACTAGGAGACATGAAGCAGCAATGAGATGAGCTAACTAGCTAGCGTCTAGTACTGTAATTGTATGCCAAAGCTTTAAAGAAAAATTCTGAATTTTCAAGGCTGACGGAATGCAATATGACATTTTTATTAAATACAGTAGTTTGAGGAATGGCCTCGTCTCCGAGCGAAGATCCTCGGAGCCAGATGATGTGATGACAGGTAGCCCTATGCGGGGCTGTTGACATCGAAAACAAAATAACATAAGTTACCACGGAGAAGGGACGCAACGAAGCAGCAATTGGATCTAAAGATTGAAAACAATGGTTCATTACATGTAAAAGAGCAAGGAATCGAACAAAAGTGAGATTATGCTAAAATGGAAAGTATTACATGACATTTTTCAATACAATCAAACATTTTCTGATATGTTTAGCTGAAATGCTGTGTATGCCTGTACATAGAACCCAACCATGCATGCTGTAATGCAATTTGTATGATAAGATGAGACGTTTGCTTTGCGTCTAACCCAGTCCCGCAGGCAGTAATGTGAAGCATAGGGCCATCTGACAAAGAGTGAGCGTCTGACCCAATGCCGGCTGGATACTCGCCAGCTAATGTAGCTATTGATGGCTATGGTAAAATGACCATTGACCTGAGAGAATGGCCAATAGATTGTGGCTAACATATGAGGTGTAGACAGAGCATGACCAGCGACCTAGTAGCTGGAGAGTGACGGTGGAAGTATACCTAGTGCGGCAGCTGTGTCTGCAGCTCCAGTTCTGAACGAGTGACCAGTAGTTTAGCACTGTGGCGAAAGATAACACCTTTATATTACTTCAAATCAAATCAAATTTGAGTTGCGACATGGGCTGAATACAACAGGTGTAAGAAAAGATTTACTAAAAAACTATAGTAAAAACAATCAAATCAAATCAAAACGTGACACAAGAAAATGACATAACAGTAATACAGTTTTATACAAGGGGGTACCGGTACCGAGTCAGTGTGCGGCGGTACAGGTTAGTCGAGATCATTTGAAAAGTGACTATGCGTAGGCTATAGCTATCTATAGTGATTAGGGTGAAAAGACCAGATCAGAAAAAACGAAATCACGTGAAGGAATGAAAGTGATAGAAGAAGTTGTGAACTCGCAATTAGAAAGAAACTATGGAAAACCCGTAAGAAGACAGCCTTGCAAAAACGTCAATGCGGAGGGAAGCCGCTTTGTCTGAGGGTTTGCGAGCATACGCTGTAGAGATAAAAATTGTTCTGTTGCGATAAAGAAGAGTCGAGCTAATTGAATATGAATGGGCAAAGATGGTACAAGACAAAGCAACAAGACGTGATAGTTGCCTGAATTCATGTGATTCCCCAAGTGTGTGACATGCTGTCGCTAGGCATAACTATAGAGTTACCGTTTATCTGTAATGTAAGGGCAATAGGGGTGTAACGGTTCACCAAACCCACGGTTCAGTACGTATTGCAGCTTTGGGTTCACGGTTCTGTTCTGTTTCAGTGCAGCGGGGAAATGAAACGCCTGCAGTTACTGTAGTTAATTGTTGTTTATTTAAGAAAATAGGAAGTGTCGGTATTCCTGATTCCTTATATGACCATGAGACATATAATGCCTAATGAGAGCACAATTAAATGAAAACACACGATGACGCATCAACAACACCAACATAAAGTGCAACATGCGTGGGAAATCAATATGTAAACACGGCTCAGACATTGTGTAGGCCTACGCTGTACGGTTTTCTGACAAAGAGAACTCTCCTAAAGGGGTCGCGTCTGTAGCACCGCCCTTCTAACTTCTCACTCCGGGGTAATGTGACGGGCTGTCATTATTAAGTAGCCCTGGAGGTCCATCCAATTCAACTGACAACTTCGGCTTTAGCTTGCTCATGTAGAGCGGCTCCTACCCATTTGCTGAAATGGGTGTGAGAAGGCAAAGTTCACAACGTCGCTCGAGCGCGTTCACAATGTGCTCAAACCCCCTGTTCTTCTCAACCACCGAGAACGGGGGCATTTCCGCGGCTATAAACATACCTATCGCTCTTCTAATTTATTTGGCCTGGTCAGAAGCAGCTGCAAAGGGCTGCATGAATGCAAAGGGGAGACGAAGTTGTGTTGTGTTTTTTTGGTGTTTCCGTCTTTCTCCGGCGGTAGGAATAGTGTGGGGAGGTGGCACTGCTAACAGCCGGGCTACTGAGGGGCTGGGAGGTTACCGTCATGGTAGGCTGCCTAACAGACACCCCTCGGAATTGTTCCAGCAATGTGTTCAATGCTCGGTCATGGTGTTCGGCCAAGGTCTGGAACCCTTCCTTATTATTATTTAAAAAAAAGTTATTTAACCTTTATTTAACTAGGCAAGTCAGTTAAGAACAAATTCTTATTTACAATGACGGCCTAGGAACAGTGGGTTAACTGCCTTGTTCAGGGGCAGAATGACAGATTTTTACCTTGTCAGCTCGGGGATTTGATCTAGCAATCTTTTGGTTACTGGCCCAACGCTCTAACAAACTGGGCTACCTGTCGCCACGAAGCAACTCCTCGTGCCTTCCAATGGTGGCTCCTTGGGAGGAGATGGCGTTGCGGAGCTGGTTTGAGTCTGCTGGGTCAGTCATGGCCAGTTCGTACTATCACGTTTCAGGAGAAGACCCAGATGCAGATAGTGTCGAAGTAACAAACGTTTATTACTAGAACAGGGGGCAGGTAAAACGACAGGTCAAGGGCAGGCAGAGGTCAGTAATCCAGATCAGAGTCCATAAGGTACAGAATGGCAGGCAGTCTCGGGGTCAGGGCAGGCAGAGGTCAATAATCCAGGGTTGTGTGACAAGGTACAGAACGGCAGGCAGGATCAGGGTCAGAGCAGGCAGAATGGTCAAAACCGGGAAAACTAGAAAACATGAACTAGAAAAAGCTAGGAGCAAGGGGGAAAATGCTGGTAGGCTTGACGAATAAAACGAACTGGCAACAGACAGACAGAGAACACAGGTATAAATACACTGGGGATAATGGGGAAGATGGGTGACACCTGGAGGGGGTGGAGACAAGCACAAAGACAGGTGAAACAGATCAGGGTGTGACACTCAAGAGGCATAGGAATAAAACGCAGCTTAGGCATCGCCTATAGGCCTATTATTTTTATTGTAAATGTTTTTTTAATGTATTCATTCGGGTTCGGACTGAACCGAAGTCCCTGTACTGAACGGTTCGGTATGAATACACGCACAGTTACACCCTTAAAGGTCAATAAACTGCAGACTGCTGATCCTGAAAATCCCCCAAAAGTACACGGATGGGAAGCATCCGTAGTAAAAACTGTCTAACATATAATGAATAAATTTAAATAAATAAAGGGAAAATCGTAAAGGCACTGTTGCAAAATGACCATATACTGTAAACTCAAGGACCAACCATGAAAAGACACTTAAATAATAGTGTTATGAAAAACGGACAGGTGCCAGTGACGTATCGTATCCCCGAGGGGAGATATCGGCGTCTGACAACACAGAAGCTAATTCATTGGAAAACTGTTGCTGAAATAACAGCAAGTGAGAGAACATGGGTAAGTTGACACCTAAATATATCCCAACATTTACACCCATTGGTTGAGATTAAGGGGGGGGGGGGGTAATGACAAGAGTGAGCTCATAGGTTAAACAGCAGCGTGAGGAATGTGCATTATTGTGCCGTGCTTATAGACTATAAGGTAAACAGGTAAATGACATTCCACACACGGCTAATAGGAAAGAGGAGAAGAAACAAGACACCAAGCTGATGATAATACGTTTTGTGTTCATTTCCAATATGCCCGTAGAATAGGAAACACAGTTCATTATGTTAAGCTTACTGGATGAAGATAAACGAGCGTTCAGACCAGCCTTCCTGATTGAACTTTTGTAAACTACATTATAAAACTCCAACATCCCCCACACAGCCCTGGCTGACAGCACGCGCACAGCCCTCTCTGAAAGCAGCACAGCAGCAGACAGCTCTTAACGGGGGTTCACCCCGCTGTTGGTGGAAGTTCGAGACTGTCACCGACTGACAACTTCACAGTCGGTTGCCTAGCAACAGGGTCACACTCCCTCTTGGCGTGCTGCCGCTGTGACTGCCGCTAGACGGGGAGCTCCGGCCCTAGTGACAAAGACATCAGATGCTACTTCTCACTGCTCGTCTGCAGACACCTCAACTAATGTCCTAACGGCCGGTAGAGGGGAGAGAGAGGTGGTATGTTTCTCTCTGTGTGTGTGTGTGTGTGTGTGTGTGTGTGTGGGTTTGGTGGTGTGGTGTGTGGTGGTGTGGTGTGTGTGTGTGTGTGTGTGTGTGTGTGTGTGTGTGTGTGTGTGTGTGTGTGTGTGTGTGTGTGTGTGTGTGTGTGTGTGCTCTACATGTTTTTCTCTTCTGTGTTGTGTTGTGTGTGTGTTTCTGTGTGTGTGTGTATGTGTGTCTACTCCACTCTGCTCCACACAACGGAAGCTGTTCTCACGGGGGCTCGTCATGAGCCACAAAGAGACACTTCTGGGTGGGTGACTGGTCAAATAGGAGCACAATAACACACGGCTACAGCGTTGCAGCTGCAGCCAGTCCCTGTGGTGGACAGGAGCATGGTTAGGAAACAATGCTGTGTGTGTGTCAATGGAGTGTGTATGTGGACAGGGTTAGAGTTAGGAAACGATGCTATTACATGGAGAGGAAGTAGACAGCTCTGGCCTACACCTTTTTTGTGCTCCATCCACAGCACAAAGTAGACTGGGACCTAATAATGGTGGTGGGTCTATTTGCCATTTGAACCACTAGATCAACCTAATGTAATGATTCAACGGCCTCAGTACTAACCTTGCACTCCACCGAGCAGCATGGGAACTGAGTTTCACAAAGTTCATTTCATAAATGTTTTAGCTGAATTTCTCAGGATTTGATGTATGATGTGGTTATGATATGTTTCTTAGGATGTTTCTTACGATACAGGACATATCCAATTGCCATATGGCCGAAACAAAAGTGAAAAAAGTGAACAAAATAATTTTTACTCATTATTAGTCACTTCTGTTTCTAAATCAGTGTCGTATGCTAGAATTTCAATTGAAAACACACAATTTCCTTGTATACTGTAATTCACAGTAATTTGACAAAAAACCTAGATAAAAAGCTATTAGTATTATGATGAAGTTCAGACACAATTATTTTTACATTTTGTTCAAGACAACACCTTTATTTCCTTATATTTATTGGTGGGACATTACGTCAAACAGATGGACAATACACAACAGGCAGTCAAATGTTACGGTTAAAACATAATTAATGACACTTTCAGAAGTTTCTAACCGCTGTAAAATGCAACCTCTCAACGTCAGTCATGGATCCTCAATAATGGATTCAAAGTGTACTCATTCCAAATGAAGGGCATCGGAAGAGTCCTGGATTGTTATTTTTCATCACTACCTCCCTGAGTTGGGAGTGGGTAATTTGCCCGCCTGGTGCCTTCCTTGGATGTGTTAGCTATTTCGTAAGCTCCCTGGTATCTAACCCTGATTCCGAATTACCCGTGGACACCATGGTATGCACAGAAAGTACCATTAATAAGGCAGACATTCGAATTAGACATCAGCGCGTCACCAGTCGAGGTTCTAGTCACCAAAAGCGTATGTGGTGGCCCGAGAGTACCCCGCGTGGGTTTTGGGTGTTAATAAATGCACGCATCATCGAAGGTCAGCACTCGTTGGCAAGTATTAGCGCTATGATTTCTGCAGTCATCCAAGTAATGTTGTAATCAAAGGAACCATGACTCATTTAATGAGCCATTTTACAGTTTCACTGTACCTGCAGTGTACTAAGACTGGCATGGCTTCATTTTTGAGACAAGACTGGCAGGATCACTCAGGTAGACCCCCGACAACATTGAGGTGTACCTGGGCACACAGCGAGGCGCAAGGGCACAGTCCCCTAGTGAAGGAGGAGACCCAAGCACACCCAGTGGGAGGCCCTGACCTACCAACAGCCGTGGGAGCTGTGGGAGCTGAGGCACCACTCACGAGGTGTTCTGTTGGAGGGTTTTTGGGCGTATACCGCACAATGGAGCCAATGGGTTTGAAAAACTCAACGTGTCTCTGATGCTGGCGGGTAAAATGGTCACATGCAGGGTGTGAGAAACCAGGCGTAGGAGAATGAAAATGTAAATATTACACTGAGAACCACTTAAAATGATCAAAATTGCAACAGGATACAAATAGGTATAATACAAATAAGTTTTAAAAAGGTCATTATAGGGGTTTATTTATAGGTGTGATGTCCCTTGGAGTGACAGCTATTTAATCTGGTGTGACACCGTCTTCATGTCACAACAAGAGAAAAAAGCTGGCACACCAGTGGAAATCTCAGGCTGTATGGTCCATTTTTGGCCTTATTGTCTACCATTTGATTTCACCACAACAAAAATGTAACTTCAATTTTTTCAATACATTCAAAAGGCATCACACCAAAGGCCTAAGAAATGTACCCCTTTCATGGCAACAGCAGAAAAGTGCAATATTATGATAAATATTTCTGTTAAAGCTCACAATCTGTCCAGACCATGTGCTCCAGAAATGTCTTGTGTACTTCCTCATTGCAAGAGTACCCTCCCCAGTGAAATGGTTCCCAAATGCTGGCTTGTTGTTAATCACAGAATTGTGTCACACAATGTGGACATTGATTAAATTTGGTCCCTAAAATCAATCAGAACTATTTGGAAATATCATGAATGGACTTGGGGACTACTGTTTCTTGACATAGACATAGGGAATTTTATTAATGTTTTCATTAATAAACTTACGTTCAAAGTTCCACAAACTTAACTGGAACAGTGGACAATTACCATGTTTGTAATTGTCCACTTACCAATTGTAAGTAAACAAATAATACACTGCATGAATGTACTCATGATCAAAGTAAAAAAAAAGAAGCTTTTAGTATAATGTCACAATTTTATCCAATTCATCTAAGTTTGACATTATGAACAAAAAACGACCCATGTCAACTACCCATACACCATGGGGACACAAAACTCACTGACTGTGGTGCTTTTCTCCTGGAGTATTTCTTGTGTCCACACCTCTCCTGAGAACACCACTGTTGATGTTGGCTGGCTGAATGTGGGTCCTGGCAGAGGCTGCTGAGGGCTAGGTAGCAGTGCTGGACAGGGCTAGGTAGCTGTGTGTGTTGTGTTGGTGTTGTGTGTGTGTGTGTGTGTGTGTGTGTGTGTGTGTGTGTGTGTGTGTGTGTGTGTGTGTGTGTGTGTGTGTGTGTGTGTGTGTGTGTGCGTGTGTGTGTGTGTGTGTGTGTGTGTGTGTGTGTGTGTGTGTGTGTGTGTGTGTGTGTGTGTGTGTGTTTATGTGCATGCATATTTCAGATGTACGTGTGTATGTATATACAGGGCATTCGGAAAGTATTTGACCCTTGACTTTTTCCACATTTTGTTACATTACAGCCTTATTATAACATTGATTAAAACACATTTTTCCTCATCACATCTAAACACAACACCCATAATGGCAAAGCATTTATGCAAATGTATGAAAAATAAAAACTTGAATATGACATTCAGACCCTTAACTCAGTACTTTATTGAAGCATCTTTGGCAGCGATTACAGCCTTCTTAGGTATGACGCTACAAGTTTGGCACACCCCATTTGGGAGTCCCTCCCATTCTTCTCTGCAGATCCTCTCAAGCTCTGTCAGGTTGGATTTGAGTATTCGCAAGTATTTTCAGGTCTCTCCAGAGATGTTCGATCGAGTTCAAGTCCGGGCTCTGGCTGGGCCACTCAAGGACATTCAGAGACTTGTCCCGAAGCCACTCCTGCATTGTCCTGGATGTGTGCTTAGGGTCGTTGTCCTGTTGGAGGGTGAACCTTCGCCCCAGTCTGAGGTCCTGAGCGCTCTGGAGCAGGTTTTCATCAAGGATCTTTGCTCCGTTCATCTTTGCCTCAATCCTGACTAGTCTCCCAGTCCCTGCCGCTGAAAAACATCCTCACAGCATGATGCTTCCACCACCATGCTTCACTGCAGGGATGCTGCCAGATTTTCTCCAGACGTGATGCTTGGCATTCAGGCCAAAGAGTTCAATCTTGGTTTCATCAGACCAGAGAATCTTGTTTCTCATGGTCAGAGAGTCTTTAGGTGCCTTTTGGCAAACTCCAAGTTGATTGACCACAAAATGTATATGTTGCAATGGCCATCTCAGTCTCCGGACTTGAACCCCAATGAAAACCTGTGGTTTGAATTGAAGAGGGTAGTCCATAAGAGCAGACAAAGGATATCAAGGATCTGGAAAGATTCTTTATGGAGGATTGGTCTAAGATCCCTCCCAACGTGTTCTCAAATCTCATAAAACATTTTAGAAAAAGGCCCAGTGTCGTTATCCTCGCAATGGGGAGGGTGCTAGAGTATTTTGACCCCTACCTTCAAAAACATTTTTTTTATTACTTTTTAACAAAACTCTCTTATCTCTGAGCAATTGTAGTAGTATAAATTAATATAAATTCCCAATTATTTTGGGTGCCAGTAATTATGTACCTGACTGTATGTAGGACTACAAGCCACTGTAGAGTTAGATTGAGTCTTACTCAGCAAGTTCCTAAAGCAGTGGAATCATTAAACAGTTCATTCAGGAAGCCAACAGGTCATGACATAATTTCCTCGCTGCCAGTCCAGGATGCAACAATATGAGTAACTGGTTCCACCACTGTTGATTATCAGGGCTTCTCTTACATGAAAACGTCCATTGTACAGTTAGTTTACAGAGTGAGGGACATAGGGCATCCAAAACCAATCCTTAAAGTCGAACTGACTGGGTTTTAGCTACTTTGCAGACATGAAACAGACAATCATGATATTATAAAATTCCCAGTTTATGTTTCAAACCCAACTTTATAAGAGGTTTTAAAAATAGAACCTATTTGAGAATAGATTGATACAGTTCAATGCATGATAAATATACACGGAACAAAAATACAAAAAACGCAACATGTAAAGTGTTGGTCCCATGTTTCATGAGCTGAAATAAAAAATACCATTTCTCCTTTGCCAAGATTATCCATCCACCTGACAGGTGGGGCATATCAAGAAGCTGTTTAAACAGCATAATCATTACACAGGTGCACCTTGTTCTGGGGACAATGAAAGGCCACTTTAAAATGTGCCGTTTTGTCGCAAAACACAATGCCACAGATGCTGAGGAGTATTTCTGTCTGTAATAAAGCCCTTTTGTGGGGGGAAACTTATTCTGATTGGCTGAGCCTCGCTCCCCGGTGGGTGGGCCCGGCTGCCAAGTGGGTGGGCATTGACCCTCTCAGGCCCACCCATGGCTGCACCCTTGCCCAGTCATGTGAAATGCATAGATTATGGCCTAATTTATTTTTTTCAATTGACTGATTTAGCTTATATGAACTGTAACTCAGTAAAGTCTTTGAAATTGTTGCATGTTACGTTTATCTTTTTGTTCTGTATATTTGGCAGGGAGTCATTTTCCCATTCAGCTGTCAAAATGTGGGTTGGGATAAGCATGATTTCGATGGCCAACTAGCTGAAAAAGTTCGAGAGGGTATATCTACTGTAGATAGTGTTTCCTCGTTAGATTTGAGCTAATCTCTCTCTGGCTAGCATTAGTTGTTGTTGATGTGCACAGCCAACTGAGGGAGAGAGCCTACCTTTTCATGGTTGTTTGATCAATGGGACTATGAAGTTACCAAATGTAAAAGGACTCCTGTGGTGTTTACATACACTGTACATGCAGAAATCCATTCAAGTGTATTTTGTGGCTTTTGGCGAATGCGTTCTAATGATCTAAAGTCGCGCTGATGCTACTGCATGTGAACACAGAGTCCAGTTCAAAGTGAATGATGCCAGGCCCGTGTGACAAATAGTTTATTTGCAAATACAGTTAAAATCGGAAGTTTACATACACCTTAGCAAAATACATTTAAACTCAGTTTTTCACAATTCCTGACATTAAATCCAAATAAAAATTCCCTGTCTTAGGTCAGTTAGGATCAACACTTTATTTTAAGAATGTGAAATGTCAGAATAATAGTACAGATAATTATTTATTTCAGCTTTTATTTCGTTCATCACATTCCCAGTGGGTCAGAAGTTTACATACACTCAATTAGTATTTGGTAGCATTGATTTAAATTGTTTGACTTGGGTCAAACTTTTCGGGTAGCCTTCCACAAGCTTCCCACAATAAGTTGGGTGACTTTTGTCCCATTCCTCCTGACAGAGCCGGTGTAGATGAGTCAGGTTTGTAGGCCTCCATGCTCGCACACGCTTTTTCAGTTCTGTCCACACATTTTCTATAGGATTGAGGTCAGGGCTTTGTGATGGCCACTCCAATGCCTTGACTTTGTTGTCCTTAAGTCATGTTGCCACAACTTTGGAAGAATGCTTGGGGTCCTTGTCCATTTGGAAGACCCATTTGCGACCAAGCTTTAACTTCCTGACTGATGTCTTGAGATGTTGCTTCAATATATCCACATAATTTTCCATCTAATGATGCCATCTATTTTGTGACGTGCACCAGCCCCTACTGCAGCAAAGCACCCATGATGCTGCCACCCCCGTGCTTCACGTTTGGGATGGTGTTCTCCAACTTGCAAGCATCCCCCTTTCTCCTCCAAACATAACATTGTTGGTCATTATGGCCAAACAGTTCTATTTTTGTTTCGTCAGACCAGAGGACACTTCTCCAAAAAGTACGATCTGTGTCCCAATGGCAGTTGCAACCATAGTCTGGCTTTTTTATGGCGGTTTTGGAGCAGTGGCTTCTAACTTGCTGAGCGGCCTTTCAGGTTATGTCGAGTATAGACTCGTTTACTGTGGATATTGATACTTTGTACCTGTTTCCTCCAGCATTGTTGTTCTGGGATGATTTGCACTTTTCGCACCAAAGTACGTTCATCTCTAGGAGACCAGAACGCGTTCTTCCTGATCGGTATGACAGCTGTGTGGTCCATGGTGTTTATATTTGCGTACTATTGTTTGTCAGATGAACGTGGTACCTTCAGGCATTTGAGAATTGCTTCCAATGATGTACAGACTTGTGGAGTCTACAATTTTTTCTGAGGTCTTGGCTGATTTCTTTTGATTTTCCCATGATGTTAAGCAGAGGCACTGAGTTTGAAGGTAGGCCTTGAAATACATCCACATCCCCTCCAATTGACTCAAATTATGTCAATTAGCCTATCAGAAGCTTCTAAAGCCATGGCATCATTTTCTGGAATTTTCCAAGCTGTTTAAAGGCACAGTCAACCTAGTGTATGTAAACTTCTGACCCACTGGAATTGTGATACAGTGAATTATAAGTGAAATAATCTGTCTGTAAACAATTGTTGTAAAAATGACTTGTGTCATGCACAAAGTAGAGCAAGCCTAACCGACTTGCCAAAACTATAGTTTGTTAACAAGAAATTTGTGGAGTGGTTGAAAAACGAGTTTTAATGACTCCAACCTAAGTGTACGTAAACTTCCGACTTCAACTGTAGGCCTACTTTAGCTCTGATTGGCTATAGAGCACTTGTCTGCGTAGACACCAGTCCTGGACAAGGCAGATGTTTTTAATAGGTTGTATTTACTGAAGTGTCTATTAATTGTCCAAACACACAGCCGCTTTCCCCCTCTGTATTGCTATAGAATTTTCACAAATTCCTTAGTATATGTCCTTCCCAAACATTGTATGAATATATGAAAATGACCATATCAATTAAGTACCTTTTAAATTATAAGAAAAAGGACCTTTATTTTACTAGGCAAGTCAGTTAAGAACAAATTCTTAAAATACCTTTGATTGTTTTCCATTAAAATGGTCAAAAAGAAACAAAAATAACTTCTAGGCAATAATTTAGCTAGGGCTGTCTTAGAATGGTCTGAGTGGGGAGGGGGAAACTGAAAACTAGCTTTTATTGGCTGACCGGGTTGGAACTCTCTTTCTTATTGGTCTATTAACTAAATTACTTCCTGGTGATGTTACCAGCCAGGCCAAAACACCATCCCACCAAAACAGGCTGAAATTTCAGGTGGTCTATGGTTCTTACACTAAAAGTTAATTATTATAATTTTCACAATGTCACAGTATTCTTCCAACCTCATAGTGTGGAAATACATGTACTGTGCCTTCAGAAAGTATTCACACCTCTTGACTTTTTCCACATTGTGTTGTGTTACAGCCTGAATTTAAAATGTATAAAATTTTCTCTCAAACAAGGGTTCCTTTTGGTAGAGAAAAAAAACAGGCATTGAATATCCCTTTGAACATGTTGAAGTTATTAATTATACTTTGGATGGTGTATCAATACACACAGTCACTACAAAGACACAGGCGTTCTTCCTAACTCAGTTGCCGGAGAGGAAGGAAACCACTTAGGGATTTCACCATAAGGCCAAAGGTGACTTTAAAAAAGTTACAGAGTTGAATGGCTGTGATAAGAGACAACACCGCTGTAGTTAATCCACAATACGAACCTAATGTACAAAGTGAAAAGAAGGAAGCCTGTACAGAATAAAAATATTCCCAAACATGCATCCTGTTTGCAACAAGACACTAAAGTAACACTGCAAAAAAATGTGGCAAAGCAACTGCTGCATAATTATGCATTTCATACGGTGAAATGATTCAACAAATGTTGGTCTCGGGAACAGAAATATTTCTTTATTTTTTCAGCATCTCTTGAGAAAATGCGAATGTGCATGTACTGTGTTATCTTTGACACTGTTATGCAGATAGTATTTCAACCACATAAAATATGCACCCAAGCCAAACTGAAGTCTTATCAGAAACATGTTTTGTCGTTTCCTCCGTTTTTAATTTCCTTAAAACCGGTGAAACTGATGACGTTTCGATTTTTTTCGCACAAGACCAATCTTTCCACTGCTTTGGAGTCATTGCGTTTTCTCCTCGGTCCCTCAACGAAACAGACAACTTTACCGGTTTTAACTAGATTACTAATGCATTAATTCTATCAAGACATTATTCTGGTGAGCACTACTTTATTTAGTCTTCGGGGGAAACAAGTTTTGGCAGAAGAAAAGCTGCATGTATCAAACTATAGTTGACGAACAAATGGCCTACCAAATGTCGGTAATTATAAGCAGAAACTTCATTTAAATTATAGTAGATTCATTACAGAAGGCTAAATTATTATGGAATTATTTTGGTGGATCAAACTGTGCAGGTAGCCTACTTTTTGAAGTGATTTGTTTGACAGTCAGATGAAAACATCATTGCACAACACCCATGATATGCGAAACTGAGCCTGCGCAGATCGCAAAAACAACAGTAAACGGGATAAGAAGTGTTTACATGCCACATTATCCCAGGCATCTTATCTGGGTTTCTCATACACCAGGATACAAGATTTTTTCGGTTTATTGTAAATGGATATGATGTTTATATATAATATATAATAACGGGATACTGGTGTGTGATATTGGTGTGCATGTAAATGTGGTCAGTGAATGTTCCTGAGTGGCCCAGTTACAGTTTTGAATTAGATCTGCTTGAAAATCTATGGTAAGACTTGAAAATTGTTATCTAGTAATGATCAACAACCAATTTGCCTGAGCTTGAAGAATTTTGTAAAGAATAATGGGCAAATATTGTACAATCCAGGTGTGCAAAGCTCTTAGAGACTTACCCAGAAAGTCTCCCAGCTGTAATAACAGCCAAAGGTGATTCTAACATGTATTTACTCATGGGTGTGAATACTTATGTAAATGAGATATTTCTGTATTTCATTTTCAATACATTTGCAAAAACTTCTAAAAACATGTTTTCACTTTGTCATTATGAGGTATTGTGTGTAGATGGGTGAGAAAACAATTTTTAATCTATTTTGAATTCAGGCTGTAACAACAAAATGTGGAATAAGTCAAGGGGTATGAATACTTTCTGAAGGCACTGTATACAGAAAACACAGGTAAATCATGTTCATGTCTGCACTGGGCCTTTAAAAACTACAGAAAGAAAAGTCAGATTGCAAAATCTATTCTCACATTCCCACTTTCCTAACCACGTACAATATGAGGTCTGAGTCGTTACACTGCAAAGCCTAACCAGCCAGCTAAAATCCTTATCTAGCCTCTAGCTATTGGTTCCTCTATCACAGCAGTAACACACCTGCATCAGAGGGACTTTTCTTCTCTCTTTCTCTGCTCCAGTTTTCCTCACACGTCCTTTCACCTTTCTCTTCCGCTCCCCTCAGCAAGACCACCCCTGCAGTACACGTCTGGCTCACTGGAGCGAATTATCTCACACACACACACGCACACGCACACGCACACGCACACACACACACACACACACACACACACACACACGATTCATTTTCACACACATATATATATATAAGGGTCAGAAATTAGCTGTGAATGCAGGTGGCATGAGCACACACGTATTCAAAAGCTCACACATAATCAGTGACTACAGGTACTGTATCTTCCCCTGCCCATCAGTGGCAGAGCTATAGGAGTGGGGACATCTGAATGGCATCATCAGGGGGATTGGGACTACTCAGCTGAGAGTTTGTGTGTTCATGGGGGTTGTGTGTCTCTCTCTCTCTCTCTTTGTGCCTTGTTATCAAGGACAGCTGAGTCACAGCCTCCCTTTGTCTGCCCTACACAATAGACCCAGGCAGTTACTCAGCCAGCTAGCTCACACCCAGCTCATCCATCAGTCCTGACAACACAGCCCCAGAATAAAGCCTCACAGCCAGGATGACCAGGGGACAGGAAGACCAGACACAGGACTCTGTCTGGACAACCATGACAAAATCCTCTTCCCAGAAACAATGCCAAACACATCACCATTCATATTACAGTTCAACTGATGTTGCTGACGAAGGCTTGGAATGGTGGCCGGAACGCATCCATTGCGACTGCTTATAACAATACATCTAAGTAGCTAAAACTTTACTTGCTGTCTGTCTTTTTCTTACTAATGTTTCAGCCCAGTTTATAGTTGTCATACTATGTAGGCTAATTAATCGACCAAAGATGACTCCCACTAACTCCACCATGAAAAGGTCATAGAATGTCTGGACCATAAAGTCCTCCCCATCCCCCGTCTTGGTCGGTCAGTCCATGGGAGAGCTTTCCTCTCTTCCTTTTTGTGCAGACTGGCCGGCCAAACATCTCTTTGTGCTGCAGATAGTCTAGACCGGCAAGCCAACATGAACTCATACTGTGATTCGGTAATGCGATCTAATTCCCTGGAAGACGTAGCTAGCTGGATGAGTCTCCAGCCCGCACGGTCATCTCCGTTCATCCTCCGACGCGCGGCAAAATTAGCCGTGATTCTAATTCAGCCTAGGGAGGGATGGAGGGAGCAGTCTCTCCATCCTACGTTTATCCATCTCCCCTCGGCCTGATGACACCATTGGCACAGGGCCACGCTCGTCATTCACCCAACATCCACATCCTAAGACACACAGAGACTGAGGCGGAGACTAGGGACAAACATGGTTGCAGATGGGGTGTATGACTGTCTGTTCACAGTATCATCATTTAATGTAAAGCCAAGAGAATCTAACCAAATCATGTAGTATTTCAGGGCTGTGTGTATCAAATGGTGTGCATTATTAAAAAGATGAACCACCAATTAGAATTTTTTATTGGGTGATATATGGTTAAAGGAGAACACAAAGTGAATACTGATACCACACCTTGAGTATATCAGCCTTTAACTTCCTTGCGCCCTATGTTTGGAATAATCTCCAAAAGACATTTCAATTGGATGCTTTGGTGTCCCTAGGGCAATTCACAGCTGACAGAGGATTTTTATAATGAAGAATGTGTTCATCTTAATGTGTATATTTATCTATTCTTGCCTATTGATGTTTGTTTTTGTACGTGCAAGGCTCATGTTCAAGATACTTTAGGCTCAATATGACTTTCCTGTTCAAATTAAAGATAAATAAACACTATTCTAAAGATACACATTTTTTACATGAAGACACCTTCATATATTGAACATGTTGTGTGATGAATTATCAATGTGTGCATTTTGTTACTCCTCGCCATAAGAGCCGAGAGGAACCGTCCATAATAAATCACAATTCGCACACGCTATACAAATCTTTAATGCATATTTACCAGAAATCATTCGAAAATGGAGGAGACACGAGCAGTAACATTTCACATGCCCCTTAACATTCCCAGTATGTTTGATGCCCTCTCCCCTATATAAGAAGTAGACTACCCTCATCTCACCACCCTTTCCTCTCCTCCCTCACATCCCCAGACAGTGATTGATGTGGACGGACGCTGAAGGACAACCTGCCTGTGTTCCAGGGGCGAGCTCAGAGACCCAGGCCCCTGGGGGAGTGAACCCAGGCTCAGTGAGCCCTCCTGGGGGTAGACGCCGCAGGCTAGCCACGGGCTTGGGTCAGGGCCTAACAAAGGCAACACAATGGGCCAAGGACATCCAGTCATACAACTAGTCAGACACACAGAATATAGTATAATGGCTATAGGTAATACTCCATTTTTAAAGTACACAAAACCTTTTAACAGAGATGACATTAGTATGTAGTATGATTCATATAGGAGAGTCCCAGTGTGTACTGGGGCGGCATGTAGCCTAGTGTTTAGAGCGTTGGGCCAGTAACCGAAAGGTTGCTGGATCGAATCCCCGAGCTAACAAGGTAAAAATCTGTCGTTCTGCACCCGAACAAGGCAGTTAACCCACTGTTCCCCAGCAGGCCGTCACTGTAAATAAGAATTTGTTCTTAACTTGCCTAGTTAAATATTGTTACAAATATTCTGTGTCTGAAGAATGAGAGCTCATTGTGAGCATAGCGACACGTGACAGAGCATATATCGAGAGGAAACAGAGCTCTTCTCAGGTATTACGTCCTTACTTATTCTGAAGAAGATTGTGTTCGAGTCAAAGCAGTGCAACACAACACAAGACATCCCCCAGACATACGAGATGGTTTCTCTCGGAATAAAGAGGCTTTAGTGGCTGAATGGTGGCGTGAAGGGGGAGACGTTCTCAGGATATGGGAAAATAAAATTGTCCAGACAGTGAGAACGTTTAGCGGTTGCGTCAATACAGGCGCCTAATATTTCAGGCAGCGAAAAACCGTAGTACAACACCCACATTTTTTACACCTCTTCAGTTAGTCAATTTAAAAAAAATTGCGTAATAAATTTTTTAATTGATGACCCACAACTTCCACAAATTCTACAGCTCATTATCTGTGCACCATCTGTCTGGTAGTCTCGCCTCGCTGGGGTTTACAACGCCGTGATGATGCTATACCGTATACCTCCCAATGTCAATGAGATGCAAATGGAGGGTGCGTCGCATTCAATAGTAGGGCGAGTCATGTGACCTAAAGGTCTAAGGTCAGAGGGCGCCGGGAGGCCCAGTGTCACAGACGAGGAGAGTCGCTCCTCTGCATATGGAATCGCCCAATAGCATTATATACAATCTAACATTATACCACACTTACCAGGCAAGTGATCATCGGAATCACAATTTGAGTCACTGAAAATCAAAACCCATTGTATTTGATCAAACTAAAATCAAATGCACCTTATAGGCAGGTGCATACCTGGACAGATGGGTTTGTATATACAGGTAATTGCCAAAATAATTGAAACCCTTGAGTAAATGAGATACAATGTTTATTGAAAGCAGGTTTTTCCACACAGGTGTGGTTCCTGAGTTAATTAACATCCCATCATGCTTAGGGTCATGTATAAAAATGCTGCGCAGGCCATTATTTGGGCTACCATGGCTATGCCCCCATAGGATGACAATGCCCCCATCCACAGGACACGACCGGTCACTGAATGTTTCATGCTCGTCAAACCAATGTAAACCGGACGCCGTGGCCGTCTCGGTCACCAGATCTCAAACCCAATTGAACACTTAAGGGAGATTCCCTGAGCGTTTACCAACACCAACAAAACAGCAAATTATTGAATTGAGTGGAAGAACGGTGTCGCATCCCTCCAATTGAGTTCCAGACACTCGTAGAATCGACGCCAAGGGACATTGAAGCGGTTCTGGCTCACGGTAGCGCTATTGTTGGTGTTTCCTTTATTTTGGCAGTTATCCGTATCTCCAAATTGTTTTAAAATACCCTATTGTTTTGGATGTGTGCCTACCTTAAAAGATTTGAATTCTTGATGCAAAAGAAAATGAAAAGCCCAGAGATTCAGTTCAATAGGAAATCAGAAGCAAGTAACACTAGTAGTACTAGGACAGACTGCCCCAGAAAGAGCAGTTCCTTCAACGTGAGCTAAGGCCATAGTAAGAACAAATGGAAAGACCACTTCCTATCCACACAACCACAACCCTATAGCTAATCACCATACCAGTCATTCCTTTCAAATCAGGAAAGGGAAGTGAACAAGTGCACACTTTGGAAGGGTTGATAAATGAGACGTAGCCCTTGTCTCTCTTTGCCCCATGCCCTCCTAGAGCTTGCTTCGTTGTCTTAAATACGGGTATATTCTGTATATTCGATTACATTTAATTGGATTACATAATGATGTTGATATTGTCAATATTGTTGTACGCACATTTGCAGAAGCCAGAGTAATGCGAATCACATACTAGCTAACTACATTGTCAAATACATATATATATTTTTTTATCATCTGTAAAATGAAACAGATTTTTTTTCTCTCTCAAAAGCAAATACTTCATCATCACACAGATAAAGAGTTGCAAAATGTCCAACACTGCAAAATGGCTGCTTGAACAGGAGAACATTTGAAGAAGCGATTTGTATCAGGCTCGTTTTTTTGTTGTTGTTGCAGGGAATAATAATAATAACAAAAAAAAATCACCTCACTAAATTCGGTCACTCGGCAAGCACTCTCCACCTCTCTTGGCCTCGTCTTTCAAAACAGCAAGGACACAACTCTATAAATGTAGTTATAGTTCAGAAGGCCACTAGTCTGACTGACTTCTTCAAATCCATCATTTCTTTGATTCTTCCTTCTGGCTAAACCTTCCCCTTTCTAGTCAACCAACCCCTCAAACCTATAGAGTCTTTGTAATGCTAGTATTGATCCATACCACCGTTAAAAAGTATTTTCTTCTTTTATCTTTTTGACTTTTAAAACAAGTAATCACCTTAAAACGGTGCAAAACAAATCAAACCTGTGCAATACATCTACACTAAAATATTCCATTATCATACATATTTACAGTACATGATTTAAAAGAAATAATACAACAATAATAGTAACAATAATATCATATAATTAATAACAAAGGTAACAAAAGCATGGACAGAGAAAATTAAACCCCTCTGAAAATGACAACAAAAGCCCCACTAAAGCAGCGGTCCCTAGAAAAAGCCCCCCCCCCCAGTCCCCAATCCCTAGCCCCCCACGGCAGCCCCACTGGCCCCCAGGACAAACCCACTGCCCCCTTCAGTCAGCGACCTGGCTGGGTTAGGGTTAGCCTGGGTTGGAGGATGGGTTGGCCTTGGCTGGAGTGTAGATGGGACTGGGAGGGTGTCTGCAGCCAGCCCACTGAGGCGCCAGAAGCCATCTGCTACCCAGCCAGCAATCCAGAGTGCGCCAGCCAGTGTCTCAGCCACACAAAGCGCCTCTGGGGAGTGGGGGGGGGGACAAAGGCAGGCCTTACTGGAACCTAGCCCTGCAGTCTGCCCATTTGACCTGGCCCAGTGGAGGGAGGTCTGGGGAGGGGACAACCCAGACGGAGGCTTGCCTGCCTCCTCTCTCATCTCCCCCAGTCAGCCACATAGGCCCTGGGGTGGAAGGGCCTGGAACAGAGAGGAGGAGGAGGGGAGATAGATAAAGGAGAAAGACGGAGAAAGGAGGAAGGGTGGTTGGCACATGAACACAAAAGAGGAAGAGATCTCCCTGGACCCCCCTGCTTCTTCTCTTTTTAACCTCTGAGGAGAGACTGTTCACCAAGGACAGGCGGCTGCTGTTCCAACCCCCCCCCACATCATGCCGTCTCTTTGTCCTCCACCCATCTCAGTGACCAGGCACGCCCCCACAGTCGAATGTGTGCAGGCTGCATGGCCAGTGGCCAGTCTCTTCTGTCTGTGTGCGTGGTGTAGTGTTGGTCTTGTTTTTGCATGGATTTCAGGTCTGTCTGTATGTGTCGTCAGTCCCATCTCCTTATACCTAAACGCATTTGCAGTCTGGTATGGGGCCAACCAATTATGTTCTGCGACTCTGTCTAGTCCAACCCCATGCATCTCAGCCATCAACCCAGCTCAGGCCTCCATGTGTCTGACCTGTGGGACAGGTCCTGGGTCTGGGGGGCTAGGCGGTGGTGAGCTTCTGGATGGTTCTGTTGTAGTACTGTGTGGTGAGGTCCTCCAGAGGGGTCCAGTGGTTGGCGTGCAGCTCAATGACCTCCATGAGCAAGGAGCGAGTTAGCTGGGACTCGGCTGGACACAGCATCTTGTCCCTGGCCGCGGCCAGGAGCTCTGTCATCATCCCTGGAAGCTGCTCCTCCAGGAGACGACCAGTGGACTGCAGCTGGAGAAGGAGGATAGGAGGGAGGAGGAGAGGGAGAGGAAAAGAGGAGAGGTGACTTGGCGTTGGAGTCGGGGGTTATGTCTAGCTGTCTGAATATTAAGAAGGCTAGTCTGAGAGACGGGTCGTGGCTGGCTGACTAAAGAGTGGGGGTGTCTGTCTGAGTTGTGGCATGCTCATTAACAGATGTCGGTCTCAGAAGGATGGAGTCCCATTATAGGAACCTTGGCCTGTCTGTCTGTCTGATATTCCCAATTTCCCATACAATTCAAGGTGAAAATTCTAGCAATTACTGACTAGCTCACCTATAGCTATGGCAGTCTTTTTAAAGCTACCTTTATTTAACTAAGCAAGTCAGTTAAGAACAAATTCTTATTTAGAATGCTGGCCTACCGGGGAACAGTGGGTTAACTGCCTTGTTCAGGGGCAGATCGACATATTTTTTTTTACCTTGTCAGCTCGGTGATTCGATCTAGCGACCTTTCGGTTACTGGCCCAATGCTCTAAACACTTGGCTACCTGCCGCCCCACCTTGCCTGCCCTATCACTCTCTCTTTCCCCCCCTTGGACAGAGCTCTCAGCTAGCCCTCCTTTCTCCAGCCCAGCTCCAGTCTACAGGCTGGGACTCAGGGAGTTTCAGACTCCGTTCTTAGCCTCTACACTACCTCACAGTCACTCTATAATTCATGATGAGACAGAAGACTCCTTCAATACATCCAGAGAGAGAAAACGGCCTCACTACACACACACTCTCCTACTATGGCTCGACTTATATGTGCATTCAAAACAAAATCCATCACACATACCACAACAATTCATTATTCATAAATGACTGTGTGCGGCTGTAGAAGGCATCAGTAAAGATGAAGGACCGTATTGACATCCAGTAGTAGGGTTAAAGTAAAAGTACATACCTCCATAGAGTAACAGAGGACCGCGTCCTCCTTCACCTCTGGAGACTCCAGCAGCTGTAAGAGACAGACGGAGAACAGAGAGGAGCAGAAGATGAGATGGTGGCACAGAGATGATGAGAGGATGGCTCTATAGAGATGATACTTTATTCATGGACTTCATTATTTTCTATATATGGCTGGCTCAAAGTAACACAGCTCCACAGAGAGCGAGACAGACGGACATGCGTCGAGTACAGCAAACATTAGGAACGCCTTCCTAATATTGAGTTGCGTCCCCCCTTTTGCCCTCGGAACAGCCTCAATTAGTCGAGCACGGACAATACAAGATCTTGAAAGTGTTCCACAGGGATGCTGGCCCATGTTGACGCCAATGCGTCATAAAGAGAGAGAGAGCGAGACAGCCAGAGAGAGAGCGAGACAGCCAGAGAGAGAGCGAGACAGCCAGAGAGAGAGCGAGACAGCCAGAGAGAGAGCGAGACAGCCCAGAAAGAGAGCGAGCAAGCCAGAGAAAGAGCGAGACAGCCAGAGAAAGAGCGAGACAGCCAGAGAGAGAGCGAGACAGCCAGAGAGAGAGAGCGAGACAGCCAGAGAGAGAGAGATGAGAAAGCTCGGCTCACTAAACATCCAGCTCAGTGTGTGTATGTCCAGCTCAGTCCAAACAGAACATAGAAGAACAGAACAGGGCTGTACACTCAGTCAGGTCCAAACACCATAAGGATCTATTGCCGAGCTATCTGAGGCTGTGCGACTGTGTTGGCAGGTCTTTATTGGGTGCGTAACTACAAACAATTAGATCATATGGACCAGAGAGAGGAGAGCAGAGCAGGATCTGTCCGCCTTTGTTCTGAGACTGTCAGAGAACAAATTACATTTGGTGACTCTGCTGCAAAAAAATACTTTCAGAACACACAAGTAGGCATGTATGCGCACGCACGCACGCACGCACGCACGCACGCACGCACGCACGCACGCACGCACGCACCTCATGAGCTAGTTTCGCTTCACAGGGAAATAATGGTGCACGGTGGTGCTTATAGTGCTTAAGAAGAAGTGAGTTAAGTAAGCACATTCCTACCCTGAAATACTGAGCTATTTCCCACACACTGTAAGTGTACCAAATGGCACTATACCCCTAATAGTACACTACTTCAGAAAGTATTCAGACCCCTTAACTTGTAACTACGTTACAGCCTTATTCTAAAATGGATTAAATTGTTTCCCCCCCCCATCAATTTACCCACAATGACAAAGCAAATTTTTTTTTGCAAATCTATTAAAAAGAAAAAACAAATCTCATTTACATACTGTAAGTATTTTAGATGCTATACTCAAGACCTTGTTGAAGCACCTTTGGCAGCGAGTACAGCCTCAAGTCTTCTTGTATATGACACTACAAGCTTGGCACACCTGTATTTGGGGAGTTTCTCCCATTCTTCTCTGCAGATCCTCTTAAGCTCTGTCAGGTTGGATGGGGAGCGTCGCTGAACGGCTATTTTCAGGTCTCTACAGAGATGTTCGATCAGGTTCAAGCACGGGCTCTGGCTGGGCCACTCAAGTACATTCAGAGACTTGTCCAGGAAGCCACTCCTGCATTGCTTGGGCTGTGTGCTTAGGGTCGTTGTCATGTTGGCAGGTGCACCTTCGCCCCAGTTGGAGGTTCTGAAGGAGCAGGTTTTCATCAAGGAGCTCTCTGTACTTTGCTCCGTTCATCTTTCCCTCGATCCTAACTAGTCTCCCAGTCCCTGCCGCTGAAAAACGTGCGAGGTTTCCTGCAGACGTGACGCTTGGCATTCAGGCCAAAGAGTTCCATCCCAAGGATGATCAATGGAAACAGGACGTACCCAAGTTCAATTTCGAGTCTCATAGCAAAGGATCTGCGCATACTTATGTAAAATCGGTGTATTTTTAAATTTTTAATACATTTGAAAACATTTCCAAAAATCAGTTTGCGCTTCGATGAGAGAATTTGTATCTATTTAATACATTTTAGAATAAGGCTGTAACGTAACAAAATGTGTGAAAAGTGGTCTCAATATTTCACGAGTGCACTGTAAAGGGAATAGGGTGCCATTTGTGGATGCACACACTGAACCAACTAAGAGTGGTTTAACAGCTTAATGCACCAACCACTCCAATCGATGGCCAGCCCTCACAGAGACGTTGACCTTTCACCTCTGGGGGAATTGTGTGTGCGGGAGCCGAGAAGCTGGGTCCCGGGATAACTGCTTTCCTAACCAGCCAGTTTGGACAAACAAAAAAATATTCCACATGGAAAAGGA
Source organism: Salvelinus sp. IW2-2015 (assembly GCF_002910315.2). NCBI lineage: Eukaryota > Metazoa > Chordata > Actinopteri > Salmoniformes > Salmonidae > Salvelinus > Salvelinus sp. IW2-2015. The sequence continues at coordinate 1,838,138 of NC_036842.1, read as the reverse complement.
ACATCCTTCATGTGTCGTGCATGAAAAGCAGTAGAAGGGGAGAAGTGCTATGTTGTGGTGGTGGCTGGCGGGGAAACCACCAAGGAGGATGAAGGGATTTTGGAACTGTGATGGAAAAAAAACAGGGTCAGAGGAGCTACTTTGTGTCCCGAGGACTTCCATTTCTGTAAACACATCCAAATGTATACATTAAATTATGCCCATGGCCCTACAAATTAACTCCTGTAACTTGGTGGTGTGCTTAAGCCATACTCAAAGCCTTGCACTAGCTAGCTCGGCCTTACGAAACTAAAGTCGGCAGGAGAAGTAGCTTTGCGCAAACTGTGTATTATAACAAACACACATTAAGCCCTATTGGTAGAGATTCCTGTGGAGGCGGTAGATAGGTAGCTTGGTGCTAACTTTGGTGTGTCTCTCAGGGTCGCCCCCTGGGGGCAGTGTGGGGATGTGAAAGCTGTGTCTCCTAGCTTGGCTCTGAGGGAACTACCTGACTGACTGCCTGCTATCAGATGGTCCTCCGAGCCTCATCCCTCCACACTGCTGCACAGTACAGCACAGCGACCGATAAGCTAACGCTCCCTGAGCTCCTGCACGAGTCCTCCGGTACGTCTCAAATGGCACCCTATTCCCTATATAGTGCACTACTTTTGACCAGAGCCCTACACTGTCCCAGAGCAGCCAGTCACACTGCCTCGCTGAAGGGCGTCAAGACCTCACCGGGCGGGCTGAGGATGGGGACATCACGTCTCCTGAGGGTATGGGGTCAGGTCCCACAGAGGTGAGGGGATGCAGAAAGGAGGCCAGCGAGAGAAGAAATAACCACAATGTGCTACTTTCTACTTCCCTCAAGATGAAGCTGTGAGGAGTGGAGTCGGGAGGGGGGGGGAACTGTGACGTTATCTAGCTAGTTATCTGGGCTGGTTGTCTTTGTAGGAACAGACGGAATGGTGTCTGCAACTGGGACAAAAGGCTGGATTGATGGAAAGACCACCGCGGACGAGAACCCTAGGCAGTCTGTGTAGGTTGTCTCTCTCAGTGATACATATTTGCACCGACTGAGAGAATATTGTTCAGGCAGAATGAACACTGTCTGACGAAGACTGAAACAGATTATAATGAGGTCCCTAGTTTACAGCCCGTCTGTGTGTATACAGCTCCCCTAAGGAGTGTGTGTGTGTGTGTGTGTGTGTCTCTCTCCCTCTGTTTTCTTACACGCGGAGGGATAAAGCATAAATGGGGGGGTTGGGGTGGACATGTGCATAGAAAATGAGTTAAAGCAACAAAAAAAATGTGTTGATAAACTGGCAAGACAACCGAATGCGGCGGCGGCAGCAGACAGACTAGAGAGGGGGGTATCAAACGCTAACCCCCGCTGTTCAGTAAACACACTATGCTACAGTACAGTGGCGGGAGAGAGGCTGTTTTCATCCTCTGTCTGCTGTCAGCACACACACCAATGGCACCATAAACACTGTTCATAGGAGGGCAGAGCAGCCTGATGGGTGTCATTATGCGCAACAGTGTGCGTGTTTGTGTGTGTGTGTCCGTTAGCCCGAATAAGTGCGTGACTGTGTCGTGTGTGTGAACGGTCTCATATCTAGCCTGAATGACACACAGACGATCCTATACAGTAGTACAAACATCAAAGCTTTGAAAAGCAAGGCCAATGTTCTTTTTCTATAGGAAAGATGAATAGTTCGGTCACAGTAAAGGACGTCGCAATAGGTGAACATCTACAGAGCATAATGATGTATTGTGCACAAAAACAAACATTACTCGCTCTAACTGTGAAGAACATACAGTACCAGTCAGAAATTTGGACACACCTACTCATTCATGGGTTATCCTTTATTTATTCAATGTAGAAAATAGTAAAAATAGTGAAGACATCGAAACTATGAAATAAAGCATAAGGAATCATGTAGTAACCAAACAGAAGGTTAAACAAATTCAAATATATTTTTTATTTGAGATTCTTCAAAGTAGCCACCCTTTGCCTTGACGACAGCATTGCACACTCGGCAATCTCTCAACCAGCTTCACCTGGAATGCTTTTCCAACAGTCTTGAAGGAGTTCCCACATATGCTGAGCACTTGGCTGCTTTTCCTTCACTGCGGTCCAACTCATCCCAATTGGGTTGAGGTCAGGTGATTGTGGAGGCCAGGTCATCTGATGCAACACTCCATCACTCTCCTTCTTGGTAAAATAGCTCTTACACAGCCTGGAGGTGTGTTGGGTCATTGTCCTGTTGAAAAACAAATGATAGTCCCACTAAGCGCAAACCAGATGGGATGACGTATTGCTGACGAATGCTGTAGTAGCCATGCTGGTTAAATGTGCCTTGAATTCTAAATTAATCACTGACAGTGACACCAGCAAAGCACCCCCACACCTCCTCCTCCATGCTTCACGGTGGGATCCACAGATGCGGAGATCATCTGTTCACCTACTCTGCGTCTCACAAAGACACGGCGGTTAGAACCAAAAATCTCAAATTTGGACTCCAGACCAAAGGACAGATTTCCACTGGTCTAACGTCCATTGCTCGTGTTTCTTGGCCCAAACAAGTCTCTTCTTCTTATTGGTGTCCTTTAGTAGTGGTTTCTTTGCAGCAAAATTGACCATGAAGGCCTGATTCACACAGTCTAATCTGAACAGTCTGCTACTTGAACTCTGTGAAGCATTTATTTGGGATGCAATTTCTGAGGCTGGTAACTCTAATGAACTTATCCTCCGCAGCAGAGGTAACTCTGGGTTTTCCATTCCTGTGGTGGTCCTCATGAGAGCCAGTTTCATCATAGCGCTTGATGGTTTTGCGACTGCACTTGAAGAAACATTCAAAGTTCCTTAAAGTAACGATGGACTGTCATATCTCTTTGCTTACTTGAGCTGTTCTTGCCATAATATGGACTTGTGGGCTATATATGGGCTATCTTCTATATACCATCCCTACCTTGTCAAAACACAACTGATTGGCTCAAACGCATTAAGGAAAGAAATTCAACAAATCAACTTTTAATAAGGCACAATTGTAAATTGAAATGCATTCCAGGTGACTAACTCATGAAGCTGGTTGAGAGAATGCCAAGAGTGTGCAACGCTGTTATCAAGGCAAATGGTGGCTACTTTGAAGAATCTCAAATATAAAATATATTTTGATTTGTTTAACACTCTTTTGGTTACTACATGATTCCATATGTGTTATTTCATAGTTTTGATGTCTTCACTATTATTCTACAATGTAGAAAAGAGTAAAAAAATTAAATAAAATAGGTGTCCAATCTTTTGACTGGTACTGTAAATAAATATCTTTACTACCTGTAGCCTATACCAACTTCAATTCAACAAGTGTAACAAATCATATTCGCAAATCCATTTTTCCACATGTTAAAACATTATTCTCTAGACTTGTACAACATAAATACATGAACTAGCTGTATACCATTTACCAACTCAACCAATTCATACATTTGCAACTTCATCTCCTTCCACCCTCCTCTACCAAGAAAAGCAGAGTTGTTTGCCTGTGCCATGACATCACAAAAATAGCTTGTTCCCAACTCAGGGGACGTTCTGGCTGTGTGCATCTGGTCTCCTCTAGGTCGTATCCATTAGGGCACACTGCAGCAAAAACTTTTGCAACGGAAAATTTAAAACAAAATCTGTTGTCTTCCGTTTGGTGCCTTTTGAACCCAACCTTGCTCTGTCTGGGGGTATCTACTGAGAGGACTAGCAGACTAGAGCCTGTGTGACTATGTTCGTCTGTCTGTGTGTGTGTGACCTGTGTGTGTGTCTGCATGCGAGCGCATGTTTGTGTGTGAGCGGGGCCGACAGTGAGACAAGCAGCTCTTTGTGAGGAGGGGGCCCTTCCAGAGAGAGAGGGATGATCAAAGAGACCAGGGGAAGGCCCTGGACACTGTCTGGGTCTGGCTGCGAGTTAAAATGGCTGACAAGCCACAATAATTACCCTATCCCCGCCATGTGAAACTAAACTGGGGCTGCCTCCGGAACGGCACCCTATTCCTTTTATAGTGTATAACTTTGGAGCAGGGCCCATAGGGCTCTGGTCAAAAGCACTGCAAGACATATCCCTACCCAGGAAACCAACCAACGACACCAGCCTGACACCAGCACAGAGCTTTCAACTCGATTACTATTTCATACACTGGGTAAAACAGAGCACACTCAAATGTTGAGAGGTTGTGGGGTTTAATTATGTAATGTAATAAAATGGTGCAATTTGAACAAGAGCTCTTCCGTTGGCCGTTTTTTCCCTACATGTTGTAATAGGGCTAGAGGTCCATAAAACATTGGATCTTCTCATTGTCTCTAACTAAAGCCTTTCCCTACTGTATATTCTGTTAGGGCCGACATTATTCTGAATACAGCCGTTCCACTGTGGGAGTTACTGACGGAGTTGGACATTTCCATCTAGGAGGTTAAGGGGGAGATGGGAGCTTTAACACTGGTCTCTCTCACACATCACACCAATTAAAAGGACAAGGAGCAGGCAGGGCAGGAGAGCAGGCCTAGGAGTACACAGCTGCACTACTAAGCCCACTGATGAGGCTAGCTATTCAGAACCCACCACCAGCTCAACTTAGACTGCCTGGCTGGGGCCTACATACTGTACGTAACAAAGGCTATAGTTTCCACTACAGCTACTAATAATAAGTCAAATAGAAACACCTGGTGTTTTTGTGGATTGATTAACGTTACTAAAATGAAGCGGTGCTAACAGGTTTCTCAGAACGCTGCGGGGAAAACAACGCTAAGCTATAAATCAAAAGATGTATTACTTTCTAGATTCTAAAGTAACTGAGTAAACTGCACTACGATGGTTACATGCCATTCCAGTTTTTGTCTATCTGTCAGCAGACGTCACCTGCTGAAGTGCAAGACGGCTGCTAGGAAGAATTACTGGTGATCTGTGGTAATTACTGAAGACTCCGGAGTAGTCTCAGCAGTAGGACCGGGACTAGGAAATGATTCCTAGACTGAGCATTGGGACTGGGGATATAAGCTGAGACATGGCCATAATGACATACCAGGTAGACCGACGGTTACCAAGCTCTAACGTTACTTCCACTGCATTTAGCGCCACATGTGCAGGTGATCACCAGAAGCCCCAATCACTCCTTTCCACATTCTCCCATTCCCACTTCCTTTCCTATGAATACTGAAAACTCCCAGATGTCCACAGACTTTCCTGCTCGGGAATCCTGTGTGACATCATTGAAAGATATCGTCACTCACTGACCTGTGACCTCTATTCTCATTGGTGGTGTTTTTCTTAGCTCTGTGGCTCCAAACACATCAGTCAAAAGAAACAAGGCGAAACATTTTTCAGGACTTTAGAAATTGTGGTTGGGCGAGGCAGTTCCACCTTAAAAAGTAATTCTCCACGGCCATTCAATTCTCACCCTGTCATTCGTCCCAGGATTAACATACACTCAACTCCAAAATGATTGGCACCCTTGATAAAGATGAGCAAAGAAGACTGTATAAAATAAATACAAATCCTGAGCTACAGTATATTTGTATGCTTTTATAGTAATACAACTGCACCGGTGTGCCTGGCCAAAGAACTCTATTTTCATGTCATCTGACCATAGCACTGGTTCCAATCCAAGTGCCAATGCCGTTTAGCAAACCACGGGCAATGGTCAGATGACATGAAAATAGAGCTCTTTGGCATCATAAAACGGAAGTATGTGGATCTTTTTGCCAAGGCAGCAGCTACTCTTCCTGGGGTCCATCAAAATTAAGGCAGTTTATACAATTTTAAAACATTAGAATGATTTCACAACACACTGTGTGCCCTCAGGCCCCTACTCCACCACTACCACATATCTACAGTACTAAATCCATGTGTATGTATAGTGCGTATGTTATCGTGTGTGTGTCTGTGTGTGTGTGTGTGTGTGTGTGCCAATGTTTGTGTTGCTTCACAGTCCCCGCTGTTCCATAAGGTGTTTATTGATCTGTTTTTTAAATCTAATTTCACTGCTCGCGTCAGTTACTTGATGTGGAATGTAATCACGGCTGTATGTAGTAGCACTGTGTGCCTCCCATAGTCTGTCCTGGACTTGGGGACTGTGAAGAGACCTCTTGTGGTCTCTTCAGACAGCTCGGTGCATTCAACATGTCAATATGAAGTCAATCCACTTTCAGCCAGGAGAGATTGACATGCATGTTATTAATATTAGCTCTCTGTGTTATTGGGCTATTTTGCTTCCACTGGTCCTGGGGCCCTTGTTAAGGTCAATGGCATTTTAGCCAAAAGCCTGGTTGCCTCTGCCAGGAGGCTGAAATTGGGCTGCAAGTGGATCTTCTAGCAATAACCCCAAGCACACACACAAATCCACAAAGAAATTGTAAATTTACCACAAAATAAAACATTTTCAATGGCCATCTCAGTCTCCAGATGTTAACCCCATTGAAAACCTGTGGTTTGAATTGAAGAAGGCAGCCAATGAGGGCAGACTAAGGACATCAAGGATCTGGAAAGAATCTGTACGGAGGAATGGTCTAAGATCCCTCCCAATGCGTTCTCCAATCTCATAAAACATTTGTGACCGGATTCAGGAAAGTGGGCATTTGAAGCTAGTTCCTATTTCACAGTAAGGCCGCTTGAATTTAAAAAAATATATATTTCTTTGTCCAGAAATGCCTTCTTGAACATGTGAACTTTCATGTGCCTTAATAAAAAAAACTGGTATGTGATCTTAAATTACAAGCCTAGTTGAGCCAAGGAGAAAGCACTCCACTATATAGAGAATAGGACAGGATCCTCCCTGGCTTGCCCTGATAAAGAGCAATAGCTGTTTTGTCGGCAATAACGGAGGCTATCAACGCCATGGCTCCCTTGGCCAAATCTTTTGGGGAAATTCATGTTTTTTTGGGAGGGGATAAACAGCGAAAATAAAGTCTGTTTTGTTCTATGAGATAATCTTCAGCCCACTTTTTTTGAAGCATTTATGTCATCAACACAAGCACATAAAGCACATTTAGGCTTCATCATTTATAAGGGTCATGTTAACTGACTGATATATCATAGAACAAAACATAAGAACTACTAAGCCAGAGCTTATTTTCGGCGTATATCCCAAAACCTCATTCTTTCCCCCATAGGAACGGTCAACAAAATAGAGGTAGAAAATGTTAACTAATTTCAAGCCGATTTTTTTTAGGACTATAAGCTGGCGAGCTCTATTGGCTGAGATTTTGCAGGGGCTGGACATGCGAGAGATGAGTCCTGATTGGTCTGTCATGTCACAGGCTTCTGTCTATAACAGACTGGGGCCTTCCCTGGTGAATGCATTCGGATAGTCTTCAGACCCAATTAACTTTTTCACATTGTTACATTTTGTTACATTCTGTTACGTTAAAGCCTTATTCTAAAATGGATTAAATCGTTTTTCCCCCCTTCATCAATCTACACACAACACCCCATAATGACAAAGCTAAAACAAGTTTTTAGAAACACATTTACAAAGTAAGTATTCAGATCCTTTACTCAGTACTTTGTTGAAGCACCTTTGGCAGCGATTACAGTCTCAAGTCTTCTTAGGTATGACGCTACAAGCTTGGCACACCTGTATTTGGGAGGTTTCTCCCATTCTAATCTGCAGATCCTCTTAAGCTCTGTCAGTTTGGAAGGGGAGAGTCGCTACACAGCTACTTTCAGGTCGATGAGGTTCAAGTCTGGGCTCGGGCTGGGCCACTCAAGGACATTCAGAGACTTGTCCTGAAGCCACTACTGCGTTGTCTTGGCTGTGTGCTTAGGGTCGTTGTCCTGTTGGAAGGTGAACCTTCGCCCAAGTCTGAGGTCCTGAGCATTCTGGAACAGGTTTTCGTCAAGGATCTCTCTGTACTTTGCTCCGTTAATCTTTCCCTCGATCCTGACTAGTCTCGAAGTTCCTGCTGCTGAAAACCATCCCCACAGCATGATGCTGCCACCACCATGCTCATGGTCAGAGTCCTTTAGATGCCTTTTGGCAAACTCCAAGCGGGATGTCATGTGCCTTTTACTGAGGAGTGGCTTCTATCTGGCCACTCTACCATAAAGGCCTGATTTGGTGGAGTGCTGCAGAGATGGCTGTCCTTCTGGAAGGTTCTCTCACCTCCACAGAGGAACTCTGGAGCTCTGTCAGAGTGACCATCAGGTTCTTGGTCACCTCCCTTCTCCCCCGATTGCTCAGTTTGGCAGAGCGGCCAGTTCTAGGAAGAGTATTGGTGGTTCCAAACTTCTTCCATTTAAGAATGATGGAAGCCACTGTGTTCTTGGGGACCTTCAATGCTGCAGAATGTTTTTGGTACCCTTCCCCAGATCTGTGCCTCGACACAATCCTGTCTCTGAGCTCTACGGACAATTCCTTCGACCTCATGGTTTGGTTTTTGCTATGACATGCACTGTCAACTGTGGGACCTTATATAGACAGGTGTGTGCCTTTCCAAATCATGTCCAAATCAATTGAATTTACCACAGGTGGACTCCAATCAAGTTGTAGAAACATCAAGGATGATCAATGGAAACAGGATGCATGAGCTAAATTTCGGAGTCTCATAGCAAATGATCTGAATACTTATGTAAATAAGGTATCCTTTTTATTTTCATATTTTTATTTTATTTTCTAAAAACCTGTTTTCGCTTTGTCATTATGGGGTTAAGGCTGTAAGGTAATAAAATGTGGAAAAAGTCAAGTGGTGTGTAAACTTTCCGAATGCACTGTACATAATATTTGCCCTCGCATATTTTTGGGACGATATACAGTGGGGAGAACAAGTATTTGATACACTGCCGATTTTGCAGGTTTTCCTACTTACAAAGCATGTAGAGGTCTGTAATTTTTATCATAGGTACACTTCAACTGCGAGAGACAAAAATCCAGAAAATCACATTGTATGATTTTTAAATAATTAATTTGCATTTTATTGCATGACATAAGTATTTGATCACCTACCAACCAGTAAGAATTCCGGCTCTCACAGACCTGTTAGTTTTTCTTTAAGAAGCCTCCTGTTCTCCACTCATTACCTGTATTAACTGCACCTGTTTGAACTCGTTACCTGTATAAAGACACCCTGTCCACACACAATCAAACAGATTCCAACCTCTCCACAATGGCCAGACCAGAGAGCTGTGTAAGGACATCAGGGATAAAATTGTAGACCTGCACAAGGCTGGGATGGGCTACAGGACAATAGGCAAGCAGCTTGGTGAGAAGGAAACAACTGTTGGCGCAATTATTAGAAAATGGAAGAAGTTCAAGATGACGGTCAATCACCCTCGGTCTGGGGCTCCATGCAAGATTTCACCTCGTGGGGCATCAATGATCATGAGGAAGGTGAGGGATCAGCCCGAAACTAACGGCAGGACCTGGTCAATGACCTGAAGAGAGCTGGGACCACAGTCTCAAAGAAAACCATTAGTAACACCCTACGCCGTCATGGATTAAAATCCTGCAGCGGACGCAAGGTCCCCCTGCTTAAGCCAGTGCATGTCCAGGCCTGTCTGAAGTTTGCCAATGACCATCTGGATGATCCAGAGGAGGAATGGGAGAAGGTCATGTGGTCTGATGAGACAAAAATAGAGCTTTTTGGTCTAACTCCACTCGCCTTGTTTGGAGGAAGAAGAAGTATGAGTACAACCCCAGAACACCATCCCAACCGTGAAGCATGGAGGTGGAAACATCATTCTTTGGGGATGCTTTTCTGCAAAGGGGACAGGACGACTGCACCGTATTGAGGGGAGGATGGATGGGGCCATGTATCGCAAGATCTTGGCCAACAACCTCCTTCCCTCAGTAAGAGCATTGAGATGGGTCGTGGCTTGGGTCTTCCAGCATGACAACGACACGAAGCACACAGCCATGGCAACTAAGGAGTGCTCCGTAAGAAGCATCTCAAGGTCCTGGAGTGGCCTAGCCAGTCTCCAGACCTGAACCCAATAGAAAATCTTTGGAGGGAGCTGAAAGTCCGAATTGCCCAGCGACAGCCCCGAAACCTGAAGGATCTGGAGAAGAATCTGTAGGGAGGAGTGGGCCAAAATCCCTGCTGCAGTGTGTGCAAACCTAGTCAAGAACTACAGGAAACGTATGATCTCTGTATTGCAAACAAAGTGTTTCTGTACCAAATATTAAGTTCTGCTTTTCTGATGTAATCAAATACTTATGTCATGCAATAAAATGCAAATTAATTACTTAAAAATCATACAATGTGATTTTCTGGATTTTTGTTTTAGATTCCGTCTCTCATAGTTGAAGTGTACCTATGATAAAAATTACAGACCTCTACATGCTTTGTAAGTAGGAAAACCTGCAAAATCGGCAGTGTATCAAATACTTGTTCTCCCCACTGTAGCTACGGACAACTGCAAAAGTGTTGCTACGGCTCTCAACAACATTTCTTCCCTGAATTTAGCTGGTGCTCATGACCTTGTTTAGCTAGCTAGCTAAACAAAGGAGAAAAAAAGAGACCCAATTCACAAAGAGACCAGTTCACATGTGAAATCCTAAAGAGATGGGTGGTGCGAAGACCTAAGAGGGCGTGAACAATGCTCAATAGGCATACACAAAGAAGAGCTCTCGAACTAGTGTTAGAACCTCAGGGGCGTTTTCAGGAGCCTTTTCTCAAAAGTGGGGTTACAAGTTTATCAACTTTTAAAGCAGAATAACATTCCCCAACTACAGTGTATGATATACAATTTTGAAGCTCTGAGTCTGTACTTTTATAAAATGTAAAAAGCACAATGTAAAAAGCACAGATAGAGCTGGCTGGGCACATTTTAGAAAAAGGCTCAGTGGCGTTATCCTAGCAAGGGGAGGGTGCTGCAGTATTGAAAACAGGGGTGCCAATCATTTTGACCCCCATCTTTTTTAGATTTATTGTTTTACTTGTTAAACAAAATCTCTTTCTCTGAGCAATTGTATAAGTAATAAAATAATATAATTGTAAAAAAATGATTGGGGCATACAATACATACCCAGTATTTGTACTATTTATTTGTCTTTTTTGCTCATTTTTAAATCAAGGGTGCCAATCATTTTGGACCTGACTGTACATCCATACAGTCTAGTACCTACCTATACACCTGTCATGTAACTACAGTCCATCCAGATACACATTCAACACACCTGTAATTATCGAAACCTGTTCTACCAGACAGCGGAGAACATGTAGGCTACGTCACACTTGGCTGGCGTGTGGAGGGAGCATAGCCGGTGAAAGCCATGTAAATAATGTCTAATATCTGACTGCCGTAAGCTACCAGTGACTACAGCTGCAGCCTGAAGTGGTGCTCTAAAGGCGTCCGCATGCTTCCCATCTGAAACAGTTCGGAAGAGTTTGTGCATATGATGACATTTTGTAAAGTTTTTGTTATTTTGGCCTTTGGCAAGGTATTTTTGGGCTGTCCGTGCACACTAAATGTTTTCGAGGCAAGCCGAAGTCTTCGCCACCTTCATTGGTGATTGGTCACCTGTAGGGATTCTTCAATGACGTGTTTGTTGTCATTCAAGGACAGACAACTCGTTTCATGCACATTTTTCACTTGCAAAATACTGTACCAAACGTATTAGATGTAAAATTGCACGACTAAGATCTCCTCTGCAAAAAGACTTGTTTTCTTAAATTAATTCGGACTATTTTGAGGAAGTGTATACTGGCTACAGTGTCTCAAGATAGTACAAACGGTACTATTGCCGCTTTTTCTCATTTTTCAAGCGAAGGTCTTTTAACCCATAAGTCTAAGCCGGGGGAGGGGGTTCTACTACGCTATATGGAATTGTTTTATGAAGGTCATACCAAGTATCATTTAGCTATTTGATTTTGAATTAAAACCCCTTGAAGTACCTTTTTTCTCTCTCTCCAATTATATGATGAAAAATTATTTTTGGCCTTACTGCTATTAGCATATAGAAATGCATTGAATAACATATTCACTACATGGAACAACAGATAGTCCCCCCGGAAAAAAATTGTTCTGAAGTGTCTTGTCCTATATCTGAGAAATTAAGAAATATCAGGAAACATTTATTTATATATATATATTTTTTTTACATGTATTTAACCCATTCTTTTGGGAACTAAAGTGTCCATATATACTTTAATAAAAAATGTAACTGGTACTGGGGGACCTTCAGATGAGTCTTGCGGGCGTCCTAGAGCAAAACAGAGAGTCACCTTGCCACAGAGGGGTCATATTAGTGTGTAGCCCAAACTGTTTGGACGCTACAGACAGAAGTTGACAGGTCGTACAACTTTTTTCTTGTACCTTTATTTAACTAGGCAAGTCAGTTAAGAGCACATTCTTATTTACAATGACGGCCTAGGAACAGTGGGTTAACTGCCTTGCTCAGGGGCAGAATGACAGATTTTTTACCTTGTCTGTTCGGGGATTCGATCTAGCAACCTAACGAGTTCCGGTCCCAAAGCTCTAACCACTAGACTGCCTGCCGCCCCTTGGAGGACGCAATAGATTGAGATGCGTCCAGTGCAAAAAAAACAGATACTGTATCTCTAGTTTAAACTGACAGATTTTTGTATTATACTAACTAGATTTTCACAAGATCGCGGACATCGACCGTAGGTGGTTAAGGGTGTATGCGAGCACGCTCGTTTGGTTCGGCAGCCAAACTGAAGCACGCGGAAGCCTTAACGCTATTCCCTCAGTGGGAAGCATGTTGGGACATGGAACCCAGACCTAATTGGGTACTCTCCTCGGCTGTGTCCTAAATGGCACCCTATTCCCTATATAGTGCCCTCCTTTTAAACAGGGCCCATGCCAGCCATTGTGACCTCTCGCCTATATCTCCGATACTGAGCTCTTGCAGTAGCATCTCCGTGGTTGATGAAATACCTAACCCTGAGATAAGGATTTCTGCTGACTGCTTTAGCGTTAACTGCCATGACTCAGAGTTAGTCATTTACATGATCTGAGAGGATGATTGCTCTGTGTATTCTGTGGATTCGCAAACAATGTATATATACACAGTAGTATACAGTACACAATATACAGTTGAAGTCAGAAGTTTACATACACTTAGGTTGGAGTCATTAAAACTCATTTTTCAACCACTCCACAAATTTCTGGTTAACAATCTAGAGTTTTGGCAAGTCTGTTAGGACATCTACTTTGTGCATGACACAAGTAATTTTTACAACAATTGTTTACAGATTATTTAACTTATAATTCACTGTATCACATTTCCAGTGGGTCAGAAGTTTACATACACTAAGTTGACTGTGCCTTTAAACAGCTTGGAAAATTCCAGAAAATTATGTCATGGCTTTAGAAGCTTCTGATAAACTAATTTATATAATTTGAGTCAATTGGAGGTGTACCTGTTGATGTATTTCAAGGCCTACCTTCAAACTCATTGCCTCTTTGCTTGACATCATGGGAAAATCTAAAGAAATCAGCCAAGACCTCAGAATTTTTTTTGTAGACCTCCACAAGTCTGGTTCATCCTTGGGAGCAATTTCCAAAACACCTGAAGGTACCACGTTCATCTGTACAAACAATAGTAGGCAAGTATAAACACCATGGGACCACGCAGCCGTCCTACCGCTCAGGAAGGAGAAATGTTTTCTCTCCTAGAGATGAATGTACTTTGGTGCGAAAAGTGCAAATCAATCCCAGAACAACAGCAAAGGACCTTGCGAAGATGCTGGAGGAAACAGGTACAAAAGTATCTATATCCACAGTAAAACGAGTCATATATCGACATAACCTGAAAGGCCGCTCAGCAAGGAAGAAGCCACTTCTCCAAAACCGCCATAAAAAATCCATACTACGGTTTGCAACTGCACATGGGGACAAAGATGAAACAAAAATAATACTGTTCGGCCATAATGACCATCGTTATGTTTGGAGGAAAAAGGGGGATGCTTGCAAGCCAAAGAACACCATCCTAACCGTGAAGCACGAGGGTGGCAACATCATGTTGTGGGGGTGCTTTGCCGCAGGAGGGACTGGTGCACTTCAGTAAATAGATGGCATTATGAGGAAGGGAAATGTGGATATATTGAAGCAACATCTCAAGACATCAGTCAGGAAGTTGAAGCTTGGTCGCAAATGGGTCTTCCAAATGGACAATGACCCCAAGCATACTTCCAAAGTTGTGGCAAAATGGCTTAAGGACAACAAAGTCAAGGTATTGGAGTGGCCATCACAAAGCCCTGACCTCAATCCTATAGAACATGAGGGCAGAACTGAAAAATTGTGTGCGAGTAAGGAGGCCTACAAACCTGACTCAGTTACACCAGCTCTGTCAGGAGGAACGGGCCAAAATTCACCTAACTTAGCTTGTGGAAGGAGTTTAAATGTATTTGGCTAAGGTGTATGTAAACTTCCGACTTTGACTGTACATAATGTAAACATCCGGTTCGTTTCCGTCTGCATTTGATGAGGAAAAATATGAGTTGATGACCCCAGAGAATTACGGCTAGAATATGTGTGAGCCTGCCATACAGAGGGAGTTGGGGGTGCCTTCAGAAAGTATTGAAAGATTTCAAAACGGATTAAATAGATTTTTTTCTCACCCATCAACACACAATACTCCATAACGACAATGTAAAAAATGTTTTTAGAAATGTTTACACATTTATAGAAAATTAATGACATAAATATTTAATTTACATAAGTATTCACACCCCTAAGTCAATACATGTTAGAATCACCTTTGGCAGCGATTACAGCTGTGAGTCTTTTTGGGTAAGTCTCTAAGAGCTTTCCACACCTGGACTATACAATATTTTCATATAATTCTTTCTAAAATTGTTTCAAGCTCTGTCAAGTTAGTTGTTGATCATTGCTAGACAGCCATTTTCAAGTCTTGCCATAGATTTTCAAGCCGATTTAAGTGAAAACTGTAACTAGGCCACTCAGGAACATTCAATGTAATCTTGGTAAGCAAGTCTGTTATATATTTATTTAACTAGGCAAGTCAGTTAAGAACACATTCTTATTTACAATGATGGTCTACCGGGGAACATTGGGTTAACTGCCTTGTTCAGGGGCAGAACGACAGATTTTTTTTACCTTGTCAGCTCGGGGATTTCATGCAGCAACCTTTCGGTTACTGGCCCAACGCTCTAACCACTAGGCTACCTTGGCCTTGTGTTTGTGGTTCTTGTCCTGCTGAAAGGTGAATTCATTTCCCAGTGTCTGGTGGAAAGCAGACTGAACCAGGCTTTCCTCTTGGATTTTGCCTGTGCTTAGCTCCATTCAGTTTCTTTTTTATCCTGAAAACCTCCTCAGTCCTTAACAATTACAAGCATACCCATAACATGATGCAGCCACCACTATGCTTGAAAATATGGAGAGTGGTACTTAGTAATGTAAAAATTTAATAGCATTGCCACATTTTTTGCAGTATTACTTTAGTGCTTTGTTACAAACAGGATGCATGTTTTGGAATATTTTTATTCTGTACAGTCTTACATCTTTTCACTCTGTCAATTAGTTCTCTCCTATCACAGCCATTAAACTCTAACTGTTTTAAAGTCACCGTTGGCCTCGTGGTGAAATCCCTGAGCGGTTTCCTTCCCCTCCGGCCTGTATCTTTGTAGTGACTGATGTATTGATACACCATCCAATAGCGTAATTAATAACTTTCAACCATGTTCAACCAGGGGTATTTTATTCAACTGTCACTCGATTTTTCTTAATTTTTTTAACACATTACTAAAATTCGTTCCCTCGGAGGCCATTTGAAAATCTCCCTGGTCCTTTGTGGTTGAATTCGTGGTTTGAAATATTCCACTTGCTTCGACTGAGGGGATTATACAATAGGTGCATGTCTGGGGTACAGGAGACTAGGTGTTTCTGAGATTTTGGGGAAAATATCCAGGAGAATGCACACCAGAACGCGCTCCTCAGGTCAATCATGTTGTACCCAGTCTGTTTTCTGCCTGTCACAGTGCACTCTATACCTATATTCGCTTCAAGTAGTATGTAAACCCAGCCATTATGGTTTAATACATGGGTATAGGAATGGTGAGTGTCCCCCCCCCCACCCCCCTCCTACACTGTTACAATTCATCTACAGCCTAACGTTCTGTGGAGGTGTTAGATTGTCGTCTCCCTGGGAGTGCAGTGCCAGGGTGTGTCAAGGCAATGGTGGCACCTCTCATGGGTGTGTGGAGGCCTGGGGTGCAACAGGTAGCCATGGGGGGTGCTGCATATACCTTCCGCTCATCTCTCTTCTCAAACCCCCGCTTCGCTCTCTTACTCCTTTTTTATTGGCTCTTACCCTTACAACTTCCCCCCACCTTCTCCGCTTTTCTTTCTTCTCTCTCCTCTCTGGCCAGGATTGTTTTGTGAGTGGGCGAGTGTCACCGTGATTTCACTCCTATGCAGAGAAGAGAGGAGCCTGACAGAGACTCTAGAGGAAGACTGCGGCTAGTGCTGCCGACACCACAGAGCTTCCTGAGTAACTGCAGTGAGAGAGACGTCTGGTGTGTGTGTGTGTGTGTATTCGCGCATGAAAAGGGAGGTGCAGGCGTACACTGCAAAAGAAAGAAACTATTTCGGTGCAACAATAGTAAATGTGTATCGCAAGTGGAATAAAATAATGACAATTCTACATCATCCAGTTATGGAGAGTGCGTGGGGTCGGGCTCTAACACACTCGAGCTCGAGCATCCCAACAGCTAAGACAAACAACGCTAGCATGTCACAGACAGGAGACCCCCAGCCTTTAGTCCAACAATGCAGAATGATTGATTGTGGTATGTGTGTATTTGTAGAGAACAGTATGTGCGTGTCTGTGTGTGTGCCACTTCAAAGCAGCGGTTGTAAAAGTGCCAGTGACATTCTTGGAGCTTATTCACTATTCCAGCCAGCCCAGGCACGGACCACACACTGGAACCCACAGGTCTGTGTGTGTACATGGGTGGCTGGATATAGGATGTCACCCTGAAAACCAGACATAAACATCTTGCATCACTGGGATTCTGAAGAGGTGGGCTCCAACAACTGGACCCTCCGGCAGGCAAGCATGGTGGCAGATCTCTCGCGCTCTCTCCTTACGCTATCCCCCCTCCACCATGGCATGGCACGTCAGACCATCATTAAGTTCGCCGACGACACAACGGTGGTAGGGCCTGATCACAGACAGCCTATAGGGAGGAGGCCAGAGACCTGGCAGTATGGTGCCAGGCCAACAACAACCTCTCCCACCACGTCATTAAGACAAAGGAGATGATCGTGGACTACAGGAAACGGAGGGCCGAGCACAACCCGATTCCCATCGACGGGGCTGTAGTGGAGAGGGTCGAGAGCTTCAAGTTCCTCTGTGTCCACATCACTATGGTCCAAACACACTAACCCAGTTGTGAAGAGGGCACGACAACGTCTCTTCCTCCTCAGGAGGCTGAAAAGGTTTTGGCATGGGCCCTCAGATCCTCAACAAGTTCTACAGCTGCACCATCGAGAGCATCTTGACTGGCTGCATCACCGCTTGGTATGACAACTGCTTGGCATCCGACCGCAAGGGGCTGCAGAGTGAGTACGGCCCAGTACATCACCGGGGCCGAGCTCCCTGCCATCCAGGACCTCTATACCAGGCGGTGTCGAAAACGTTTCAAAGACTCCAGCCCGTTCTCTCTGCGCCTGGAACCAACAGGACCCTGAACAGCTTCTACCCCCAAGCCATAAGACTAATAAACAAGAATGATAAATAGCTAATCAAATTCCCTTGCACCAACTCTACCCACACATTACTTACTGTACACTGGACTCTTACCACCCCCCCCCCCCCCCCCCCCCCCCCTCCCCCCCCCCCCCCCCCCCCCCCCCCTCCCTGCTGTAGTTCACTTTACCCCTAACCTCTATGACATTAACAACACACATTACCTCGTACCCCTGCACCCAGTACTGGTTCTCCCTGTATATAGCCATGTTATTTTCTACTTCCTATATATAGCCATGCTAGTTTAACTTCTCCTCATTATTCACTGTGTCTATATTTCTATTGTTTATATCTTATCTTTAACACTGCATTTCTGGAAAAGGACCCGTAAGTAAGCATTTCACTGTTAGTCTACACCTGTCTACAAAGCATGTGAGGAATTAAATTTGATTCTCACACTAAGAGAGGTAAGAAAATGAAGGCTAATTGCTAACCTCGTCCTAGATCTGTTTGTGCTGTCTTGACAACTCATGTGGTCATTTGAAAAGAAAACAACTAGGAGTTGACTATACAGCACAAACACATCTGGGACCAGGCTATGATAGGCTAAATGCTCGACTGTCTGGTGGTTTTCCTAGTATTTGATTTCACTTTAAACTGTTAATCTAAACCCTTCATCCTCCCCAACTCACTGTCTGTCTCGCATGTCTGTGTCTCGACCACTTCTGCTTATTCTTTAGCGGTAAAGCACCAGATTGCTACCGCGTCTGTCTGCGGTCTCTGGTTTTCATGGAAACGGTCGGAGCCATTGTGACAGACCACTTCTGCTGATGGGAATTGGAACTCTGAGGCAAGGCAGGTGTTACCGGAATCATCTTCCCCCTTTAGTTTTTTCCCCCAATTACTAAAAGTGCTGTGCTGTGGGGATGGGTAGATGGAACAGCCCTCTGAATGAGGAAGCTTTGTGTCGTAGCGAATGACATGTTGTGTCTGTTCCAATATCCATCCGGAAATAATGTCCCTGCAGTGGTATGCTAGTGTAGATATAGGAAGATAGCCAACGTTATAGTACTGTATGTAGGTTACATTGCGACATAGTTGGGCAAAGATGAGTAGAGGTGGAATGTCCGTGTGTGAGAGTGTACTATCCTCTCTGCGACATGGGGGCAACTCTGAAGGGCTCTCAGGTGGAGGTGTGTTAGTGTATAGAGGAAGATGTGTGTTTATGGTGGTATGGAGGTAGGTGTGTACTAACCTCTCTGAGACAGGTGTATATGGGACAGACCAGGACTCGGAAGGGCTCTCCGGCGCTGGACCTCATTGTTCCAAACATCTCACACAGGAAGGTGATGAACCCCAACCAGAGCTCTACGTCAGACGCCTGCAGCTCCTCCCGACGAGAGAAGTCCTTCTGTAGAGGACAGAGAGGAGAGATGTAATGTTAGGGAGCAGAGAGATGAGACACTGTAAAAACAACACAGCAGAGAAAAGTCCTTTGGTCGGGGACAGAGAGTGGTGAATACAATGTTAACCAGGCTCAGCATAATTGTGTCATATTTCAATTGATTTATCAAGGTATTTCACTTAGAAATCAGCCTCTGTTAAGCCAATTCGCTTCACAACAATTTGGCTGATAGCCACACTTCCCAGCTTGAATTGAGTGCGCCCTACAAGACTGAGGTATCAGGTTGCATATCCACAGCCATTGGAAGCTGGGAAGACCCGCGTTAACTTTCATTCGCTGGTCAGACTGTCAATTTATGGCAGAAGGACACGTCGCACCTTCATATTCCGGACAGCGTTGGAAAACTAAGAACCTTCAGCATTGATAGCAACTAGTCCCATCGTTGTACGACAAACACAAATGGTTTAATTTCAAATTTAATTAAAAAAAATTAAAAATTATTTGAACCACTGTGTTCATCACAGACGGACAACTTTTACGGGAGATGAAATCTGAGATCGTATTAAATCAGTAGTCTCTGTGTTTTGTTTCTTATGTTTTGTACTTTTTGTGGACCCTAGTAAGAGTAGCTGTTAGTTCTGCAAAACCTAAAAATGGGGATCCAAATAAACTAAAAACGTTCAGGAGGGGAGGGATGCAAGAATCACAAAGCTGTGACACAAAAATAAGGCTAGTTTTTACCTACCCACTAGCTATATGATGAATTGTTACAGTAATAATGCAACTGACATGATATAGGAGGACATTTGTGAATTTGATTGTAAATATATATAGATGTGATTCTCAAATAAAATATTTCAGGCCCTATTCAACCATTTTTCATGAATGGGAGCTTAATCATATATTGATATTTCATAATTGTATATCGTATTGGTACTACAGTATGTCCTTGAGCTTGGGTCGTCAAAAGTGAGTTCATCTCAGCAATATCTTTTTACCAGAAAGGTGAGATTTCTATCTTTCTGGCACTATGAAGCATTACTATCTTGTCATGAGAAATGATCAAATTCGTGCATAGCCATATAGACATCCAGAATGTCAGCCATTAGCACTGAACATGTTAACACAGCTATAAGTCAGTCCATATGTAGGGGACAGAAAGCACAGAGACACCTCAAAACCAAACTAGGGCACAGGGTATGCCTCAAGATATCCTTCCGTAGCAGCTAGAGAGAGGAGAGATACTGTGACTCTGTGAGTCCTTCTAGGGTAGAGAGGAGATATATACTGAAACTCACTATAAACTCAGAAGATCACCAGGGGTTGAGACCGAACAGTGATGCAGATCCAATGTGATCAGAGCCGCTTTCAGAAGGTCTCTTATTAACACCACAGCACTGTACTTTACTTACTGTGCGCACGCACACACACACACACACACACACACACACACACACACACACACTATTATTGTGCAACCAGGGGATGGGGGAGGGAAAGAATAATCTATGATTCATCCATAGAAAGGAGACTGATGTCTCAGTGCCTATCTTAATTTACACTCATGGAAATTGGCCTATATGGATAGGGCCAAATTTCAATGTTTCTAACAGAATAACTTCCAATGGTGGAAATTGAAAGAGGAGCACTTGGGATATTATGGGGAAGTTTTCAAAGCAAAGGTGAGGACACAACAGTTCACCTGATACAAGACCGAATGCAAACAGACAGTTGATGTTATGTGCATTTGACATTTATTGCACTTTTCACAGCATTTGTTGATAACAAAATCTGAAAACACTCTGGATAGATTCAGTAAGATAATAAGAATATTCATTGAAATGTTGGAGTAGGTGCAAGATAAGAAAAAAAAAAGTATCACAAGGGTTTGAGTGAGAGGTCTAACTGGTGTCTCCAAGTGGCCACACACCTCTCCAAAGTGTGCACAGCTTCTAAGTAATTTCAATGCACTTTTATGACTCAAGGAAAGAGCATTCAATTATGTGTTTTTAGCTCTCCTAGCTTTGCCATTGAGGAACTGAAGCAAGCACACTTTTTTTTGGTACACAATCCAAAAAAGTTCCATTATAAATCGCAATCTGGTTCAGGTGGGCATCATTTGAACAGTAGCAGTGCGTGGGTAATATCACTGGGGAAGCCAAGCCCTTTTTGCCGCGCCAGGACCATTCACAGTTGAGTTTGATCAGTTTAGCTCAACGCTAATTTTTTATACTTTTGTCAAGGGAGGCTCGCTGGCTTCCCTTGCCTTCAATGCTACGGGTGGCAACAATGTCATACTCGTTTGGAACAGACAGCATCAGATATAGTACATTTGGAAAGTATTCAGACCCCTTCACTTATCCGCAAGTGACAGCCTTATTCTAAAATGAATTAAATCGTTTCCCCCCCCTCATCAATGTAGACAATACCCCATAATGACAAATTTTGAGCAAATACTCAGTACTGTGTTGAAGCACCTTTGGCAGTGCTTACAAGCTTGGCACACCTGTATTTGGGGAGTTCCTCCCATTCTTCTCTGCAGATCCTCTCAAGCTCTGTCAGGTTGGATGGGGAGCGTTGCTGCACTGCTATTTTCAGGTCTCTCCAGAGATGTTCGATCGGGTTCAAGTCCGGGCTCTGGCTGGGCCACTCAAGGACATTCGGAGACTTGTCCCGAAGCCACTCCTGCGTTGTCTTGAATGCGCCCTTAGGGTCGTTGTCCTGTTGGAAGGTGAACCTTCGCCCCAGTCGGAGGTCCTGAGCGCTCTGCAGCAGGCATTCATCAAGGATCTCTGTACTTTGCTCCGTTTATCTTTCCCTCGATCCTGACTTATCTCCCAGTCCCTGCTGATGAAAAACATCCCCACAGCATGATGCTGCCACCACCATGCTTAACCGTAGCGATGGTATTGGCCAGGTGATGAGCAGTGCTTGGTGTCCTCCAGTTCTTGGTCACCTCCCTGACCAAGGCCTTTCTTCCCCGAAAGCTCCGTTCTTGGGGACCTTCAATGCTGCAGACACTTTTGGTACCCTTACCAAGATCTCTGCTTCGACACAATCCCGTCTCGGAGCTCTACGGACAATTCCTTCAACCTCACGGCTCGCTTTTTGCTATGACATGCACTGTCAACAGTGGGACCTTATATAGACATGTGTGCGCCTTTCCAAATCATGTCCAATCAATTTAATTTACCAATCAAGTTGTAGAAACTCTCTAGGATGAGCAATGGAAACAGGATGCACATGAGCTCAATTTCGAGTCATAGCAATGTGTCTGAATACTTACGTAAACAAGGAAGTTATGTTTTTTTATATTAACTAAATTTGCTAAACATTCTAAAAAACTGTTTTCACTTTGTCATTATGGGGTATTGTGTGTAGATTGATGAGGAAATGTTTTACCTAATCATTTTTAGAATAAGGCTGTAATGTAACAAAATCTGGGAAAGGTGAAGGGGTCTGAATACTTTCCGAATGCACTGTAGACGGCCTACACAAAGAGCGACAGAAGGGCGCTGTTTCGCTAGCGTAGATGCTTTCTCCTGTGAGATACATTCAGCCTCTTGCGAATTGAAGGAAAATTATGAAAGAGAAAAAAGATAAATGATTTGATGTTAAAAAAAAAAAGTGGGTTTGAATATATGCCACTGCATTGTAAAGCTTGTTCTGTAGCCAACATGGCTAGCTAAGTTATAAAATATTATCTTACAGTGTTAGGCTTTCAAAAGGCACTTTAGACAAACAGATTGTAATTTTGGTGGGCTTAGAATGGAGTTGTGAGTGCATTCAAGTACATGTTCCGCAGTTAATTTTCTTCACAATACGACAAACCTGTTTAGGACAACCCATGGTCATCTAGGCTTGGGCGGTATCCAGATTTTCATATCGTCCTTCTCTCATCCTGGGATTTGCGGTATTACCCGCATAACACACAAAGGGGCGCTAAAATCACAAGAAAAGCTCATCGGGGTCTCTATTACCAGAATGCTAACGAAACTAGCACAAACTAATAGCAAAAATCACAGACACTTAGTTAAATGCTAACAAGCGGGGGAAAAAATTGCAACTGTAAAGATAACTCATCTAGAGCTCTTTGACTTCGGGCAGAAAGCCATTATAAGATATCTGACGGCAAACACTTAGTAGTGAATTGTATACAAGTGTAACTTCATCTCTTCATGTGTGCCGCACAACAGAGACTCGCTGATAGATATAGAACGCTATGGACACACCAGCTTCTGGTTTCTCCCGTTGTGCGATTTACAAACAAACGTGTGATTTGCTCAACTGTTCTGGGGGAGGTACAGCAAGCTTCAAATGTAAAATAATGTGACATGTGAAATGAAGAAAGCATAAAGAAATTAAGAAACTTAAAAAAAAATCTCCTAATGTATTGCACAAGTTGACTGTAGATATTAACTTATCAATGAAATAGTTTTGACTGTATTGAAAAACCATCCTGTGGCTTCTCCAAATACCTTGGTGAATGGTATACCGCCCAAGCCTAATGTCGTCCTTGTAACTGAGGATCAAACATAGCGATCATAAACGTTGATACTGTTAATGACATGAGTTTTCAAAATATGGAAATGTGAAGTGCACATTTGGACTCATGGGTAGGTGGTTTGCTTGTACGACATCAAAGCGGTATTTATTATAATCCTCAACATCTCCTCTTTCAGAACACATCGACTCCTCTCCATTTACAGCGTTTCCCCTCACTCAGACAACAAATGTGCAAAAGTAGCCCATTTAGTGGGAGGGACGGCGGCATCATCTTGTCACACACAGTGCTCAAGTTTATTACTGCTGACAATCAAAGCCCATACAGCGCTGTGAGGCGGAAAACCTGAGCTCTGACGTCATGTATAGCATGTTAATGTAAGCCACTGCATTCCAATTTAGGCGCTTATCAATGACAAATGTATATACGGTTAGTCTGGAGAAGCCAGTCTAAACGACTTCCATAAAGCCAGAGAATAATGTCTGGTTGAGTTATAGGGGGAATCCTTGACAACACCCTAACGGAAGAGTGGAACACAAAACAAACTCTGCTGCTCCCAAGCAATATTCTATTTTTCAATGCGTAAGAGGAGATAATAGGTTATGACTAGCGTTGCAAAGGGTCGGAAACTTTCCGGTAAATTTCCAGAATTTTCCTGGACATTTTCCATGGGAAGTTAAGCCATGGAATTTGGGGAATTTTGCTTAAATTCATTAAAAAAAAGTTAGCTTATAACAGTGAAACTTTTTTTGTGGGATACACAAGGTAATTCTAGGTCTTGTGGCATATTTTGGTTAAACTATCCCCAATTCAATGGAATTGCAACCCTCTGCATGCAGTGCATTCTTCCATCACATGCACAGCTGATTCAAGATCTTGCACACTAACATGGAACCCAAAACCGGCTGCGCGCGTGCGCCATCGTGCATACATTTATTTTGCCCCCCCACACCAAACGCGATCACGACACGCAGGTTAAAATATCAAAAAAAACTCTGAACCAATTACATTAATTTGGGGACAGGTCGAAAAGCATTAAACATTGCACTTGCTAGCTAATTTGTCCTATTTAGCTAGCTTGCTGTTGCTAGCTAATTTGTCCTGGGATATAAACATTGAGTTGTTATTTTACCTGAAATGCACAAGGTCCTCAACTCCGACAATTAATCCAAACATAAAACGGTGAACCGAATCGTTTCTAGTCATCTCTCATCCTTCCAGGCTTTTTCTTCTCTTGACTTTATATTGCGATTGGCAACTTTCATAAATTAGGTGCATTACCGCCACTGACCTCGTTCGTCTGTCAGTCACCCACGTGGGTGGGTTAAACTTAGGTCAAATGTTTCGGGTAGCCTTCCACAAGCTTCCCACAATAAGTTGGGTGAATTTTGGCCCATTCCTCCTGACAGAGCTGGTGTAACTGAGTCAGATTTGTAGGCCTCCTTGCTCGCACACACTTGTTCAGTTCTGCCCACAAATGTTCTATAGGATTAAGGTCAGGGCTTTGTGATGGCCATTCCAATACCTTGACTTTGTTGTCCTTAAGCCATTTTGCCACAACTTTTGGAATTATGCTTGGGGTCATTGTCCATTTGGAAGACCCATTTGCGACCAAGCTTTAACCTCCTGACTGAGGTCTTGAGATGTTGCTTCAATATATCCACGTAATTTCCTACCTCATGATGCCATCTATTTTGTGAAGTGCACCAGTCCCTCCTACAGCAAAGCACCCCCACAACATGATGCAGCCACCCCCATGCTTCACGGTTGGGATGATGTCCTTTTTCCTCCAAACACCTTACCCGAATGATGTAAATTAGCCTATCAGAAGCTTCTAAATCCATGACATAATTTTCTGGAATTTTCCAAGCTGTTTAAAGGCACAGTCAACTTAGTGTATGTAAACTTCTGACCCACTGGAATTGTGATACAGTGAATTATAAGTGAAATAATCTGTCTAAACAATTGCTGGAAAAATGACTTGTGCATTGCACAAAGTAGATGTCCTAATCGACTTGCCAAAACTCTAGTTTGTTAACAAGAAATTTGTGGAGTGGTTGAAAATTGAGTTTCAATGACTCCATCCTAAGTGTATGTAAACTTCCAACTTCAACTGTACATTATTTGTTGTTAACTAGTAAATAGTAGCCTACAGCAAAGTGTGTTTCTAACTCGTTAACCATTTCTGCTAGTTGCTTGAGCCTGCTAACTGAGGAGTGTTAATTCACCTGTTTCCATACATGTTTAATTTTTAAACATTTATCTTACAAAGGAGTTGTTTAATCTAAACTGCTTAACTATTTATCTGCACATGGAATTGTATTTGTTTAAAAAAAACTCTTTTCTAATCTTTACAGGAAAATAAAACAGGCATTATCTGATGTGTGGAGACATTTCATGTAGAAGGAAAAGATGTGTACATTTGCAAATACTGTGCAAAATCATATGTGAAGAATGCAACAAAATGCAGAACCATCTGGCTAAGTGCATACATTTCCCTCAGCGCTCACAACAAGCAACCTCTGAAAAAAGTCCCTTTACCTCTATTCGAGGTGAAAATTATGAATCAGACACCTTACTGATAGCAACAGCTCATGGTCCTCCTGGAATCAGACGTTTTTTTGACTCAATTGAGGAACGTAGTCAGAGAAATGCTGATGAATGTCTTGCTCGAGCTGTGCATGCAAATGGTTCACCTCTGATGCTCACAGGCAATGCGTATTGGAAGAGGTTTCTGGACGTTCCTCGCCCAGCACACACCCCTCCAACCAGACATGCTTTATCTACTAATTTGCTGGATGCAGAGTTCAACAGAAGGTCATGCAAATCATAGAGAAAGCAGACTGTATTGCATTCATCTCTGATGGGTGGTCGAATGTTTGTGGGCAAGGAATAATTAATTACATCTCCATCCCTCAACCAGTATTCTACAAGAGCACAGACACAAGGGACAACAAACACACCAGTCTCTACATTGCAGATGAGCTGAAGGCAGTCCTCAATGACCTTGGACCACAGAAGGTATTTGCACTGGTGACAGACAATGCTGCGAACATGAAGGCTGCTTGGTATAAAGTGGAGGACTCCGACACTCACATCACACCCTGCTCATGCATTGAATCTGCTCCTCAAGGACATCATGGCACTGAAAACAATGGATACACTCTACAAGAGAGCCAGGGAAATGGTTAAGTATGTGAAGGGTCATCAAGTTATAGCAGCAATCTACCTCACCAAGCAAAGTGAGAAGAATAAGAGCACCACATTGAAGCTGCCCAGCAACACCCGTTGGGGTGGTGTTGTCATCATGTTTGACAGTCTCCTGGAGGGGAAGGCGTCTCTCCAAGAAATAGCCATATCACAGTCTGCCAATATTGACAGCCCCATCAAGAGGATCCTCCTGAATTATGTATTTTGGGAGAGAGTGGTAAGCAGCCTGAAACCTATAGCAGTAGCCATTGCAGGGATTGAGGGAGACAATGCCATCCTGTCTGATGTTCAGACTCTGCTTGCAGATGTAAGAGAAGAAATCCGTACTGCCCTGCCCACTTCACAGTTGCTCCAAGCAGAGGAAACTGCAGTTCTGAAATACACCAAAAAGAGTGAAGACTTCTACCCCAAGTATGCTGGCAAGAGCATCCTGTCTAGTGCAGAGATCAACAAGGCCTATGGCGTCATCACTACCATGTCTCGCCACCTTGGCCTGGATGAGGAAAATGTTCTTGGCAGTCTGGCCAAGTACACTTCCAAGCAAGGGCTTTGGGATGGAGATGTAATATGGTGGAAGGGACTTTGTGGATCTGAGGCTCTTTCCCCTGTTGTCTACATCATCCTCCAAATCCCACCAACATCAGCCTCCTCAGAGCGCAGCTGGTCCTTGTTTGGGAACACACACACCAAAGCACGCAACAGGCTGACCAATACAAGGGTGGAAAAATTGGTGGCTATCCGGGAAAATTTGAGTCTTTTTGTGCCTGACAACGAGCCATCCTCAACAAGGTTGGAAAGTGACAGTGAAGATGAGGCCTCAGTCTGATGTTCAAGAGGTGGACATTGAGGAGGTCCAGGGAGAAGACATGGAAGCCTGAGAGGAAGACAACCAAAGCTTTAGTTTCTAGACTAGGATTTCACAGATGTACGCTGAAAAAGTTTTTGGGAGATGCGATAGATCATTGGGGATCATTCAATATTCCCTTTCTTTTGTTGTTCAGTGAAATCCTCCCATGAGAAGAGTCAACTCATTTAATTAAAGTTCAATTCGTATTATTATTTTCTGTTATTATTATGTTATATTATTATGTTATTTCTATTGGAAGGATTTAATAATTTGCAATTATGCCTATTTATGATAAGGTAAAAGGTTTATGTTTGTCTCCATATGATATGGTAAATATATCCAATGCAAAAAACATCTACATTTAAATTTGCATATTTGCATATTTTTCCGTTAGTTCCCATATATTCCCACGGAAAGTTTCCACCTCTGAATACTCCCCAAAATGTGCAACCCTAGTTATGACTGTGAGCTCCTGGTGAAATAGTCAAACGTAGGAGGGAATAAGATCCTTAAAAGAAGCAGTATTTGAAACCACTAAAGTGGTAAAGCTTTATATATCGATGTAATGTTTATTTCGTAGTGGGCAAAACCCTCAAATAAAAAAACGAACCATTGTGGGTGTTGGATGTTAACTTAATGCATGTTAAACTTGGCTAATGCCTATACTTTACGTCAACTTGATAATGAGAAAGTTGAGCATAAAAACATGCTGAAAAAGTTGCTGGGAACATTTAAATCAATTTAAGAGAATGAAACAACCGGTTTGATCGCAATAAAAATGAACTATGGTTAATGAAGGTTAATGCTCATTGTGCACGTATAGAGATGACATAAGATGGTAGAAATAAAAGTAGATGACAGAGAATCTGAGTTGGTGAAGTCTCAGTGCCCTGTATGCTCTTCGCACGGCAAACACACATGCACAGATAGTTAATATGGTGCGCGCAGGCACACACTCGGTGGTCGGCGAGCCATGCCAGACAGGACAGGAAGTTCTCTGTGACTGTGCCATAGGGGAGGAAGGGGGATGGGTTACAATGTGACACCAGGGTGAGAAGGGGGACGGGTTACAACGTGACACCAGGGTGAGAAACAAGCCTAGCACTCACTTTCTAAAAGACAGCTACAGCACTTAGCACCCAGCAGACAACCCAAACCATAGCCAGCTACACACACACACACACACACACACACACACACACACACACACACACACACACACACACACACACACACACACACAGGTCAGAAAGGTGGAGAGAGGGCAAAGAGGGTAGAGAAGGGAATGTTCAGATGAGAGTTTAACCGGAATATTTTTTTCTAACATAATTTGCACATTAATGGTATTTTTTAAATTTTATTATATAAATAAATGGGAGACTAATAAAGCAAGTTGCATGTATCCTCATTCATTTATCTTTAACAAACATACCGTTTTTGTTCGATAGTCCTTTATTCTTTACTAATGAGAAATAGTAATAGAAATGTTGAATTAATGCATTATGCTAAACACCACGTGATAAATTATCTAAATGTTCCATTGTGCTCATTGAGCCCGGATGATGCTTTAGTAACAGGCCTGTTTAGAAAGGTAACAGAAACCAGGGACTAGCCAGCCAGCTGTATAATAATTCTGTGGAATAATCAACTAATTATTCTCAGGTTGAAAGAGTGGAGATTTGGCATCACATCCACTAGCAACAATCTTTTCAACAGGCCACATTCGGCTGTTTATAAGATTAGAAATGCGCCCATTCCCTATTTACCGCAAATGAAGGCGGACAAACAGAGAAGAGGAAGAGGGGAGAGGGAGTACTGTGACGCAGCAGGTGGGTTAACATTTCGCCTGGCGTGTCAGCCACATAGAGCTGGCGGGTGGAGAGAGAAAAGGAAAGAGAGAGCAGAGGGGAGAGAGAGAGAGTTAGCGCCCAGACTGTGTCTGCAACGGAGCGTCTGTCTGGCTCCCAAAGGAGGGAGGGAAGTCGTGACACCCAGGGAGGCACTGAGCCGTAGTGCGGGCAGGGCAGACGTGGGTGGGGAGAAACCTTATCTTGGGTGAGGCTAGGCAGACGTGCCCCCCTCCCTCAGGCTATGGCCTCCCATGCTGTTCATTAGCTCTGTGCCTACTGACATTTTCCCAACGTCACACACAGCCCACAGGGCCAATGACACCAATTAGGACCATCCACACCCACTGAGATAGACACCACACACTCATTGTCTGACAGACACCACACACACACACACACGCTGAAAGACAGATGGACAGAAAGACATGTACGTACCCACACAACCCCACTCCCTCACTCCATCCATCTCACCTGTAACATATTGAGTAGTAATGATCTAAACTTGGTCCCCTCCACCATGAACAGGGCCATCTTGTCACAGAGTCTGGCAGCGGTAGCGGCGAAGCTTCTGTCGCTGAGGGCCTTGCCATAGATAGTAGAGACGATCTGGGCCAAGCTCTCTTCCGACTGGGTCGAGGTCTGGGCCTCCTCCATGAAGGAGCGGAGCTGGCCGTCCACCCCGGCTCTGTTGTTCCTCATGCCGTTCAGGATCTCCAGCAAGCGGTCCATGCGGCTCCGCTGGGGGCCCGCTGGGGACACGATCGCCTCCTCCTGGAAGACACCCGATGAAGGACGGCGGTTAAAGAACGACTTACGTGTGTAGTAGGTAACACTTTATTTGGATAGTCCACCTATAAAACGCTCAACAAACTATCAACAACATGTCATTGTCAATTGCACGTCCGTGGACTTTAAACAACGAATAGTGTTACTACAGAAAGCATGTGGTCTTGATACTGTGCCTCTGTGTCCTTACTGCACTAACAGTATTCAAGCTGACAACATGCTAGCTTTCTCTACCAAATAGATGTTTACACAGGGGAGTTGTTCCATGTCATTTCAGTAAGCCATGTCTGTATGGAAGTTGTTTAGACTGGCTTCTGAGTAGTTTTTATAGTTAGAAACAGATAAGATGAGCTTTCCTGCAACATTATTTTGTTGACATTTTAGTAGATCGCTTGAGAAATTGCACCCAAATTGGCCCTTTTAAATTTATAGGATTCACATATTCAATAAAAATAGTACTCAACGTGCGATTTGGACCAAACTTCTTCCTACCATTTAGTAAGACATGAGGAATCCAATAAAATGGTCAAAAGCCACCCACGGACCTCCCCCACACCCCAATCCCACCCCAACAACAGTATCAGTTCTCTATGTCTGACAAGTAGTATGGAGCTGCAGCTCCCGAGTATTGCTTCTCCATCCTCCAGTGTCTTCAGAAAGTATGCACGCACCATTTCCTCTACATCTTGTTGTGTTAGAGCCTGAATTTAAAATGGATTCAATTGTTGTGTCACTGGCCTGCACAAGATACCCCATAATGTCAAAGTGGACTGATGTTTTTAGATTGTTTACAAATGAGTTCAAAAATCAAAAGCTGAAATGTCTTTTGAGTCAAGTATTCATCCTCATTTGATATGGCAAGCCTAAATACGCTAAGGAGTAAAAATCGGCTTAAGTCACAATACGTTGCTGGGATTCACTGTGTGCAATAATAGTGTTTAACATGATTTTTGAATGTCTACCTCGTTTTTGTACCGCACACATACAATTATCTGTAAGGTCTTGAATTTCAAACACATATTCATCCCCCCAAAAAACAGGGAGGTTTTCAAATGCCTTGCAAAGAAGGGCACCCATTGGTAAATGGGTCAAATAAAAAAAGCAGACATTGCCCTTTGAGCGTGATGAAATTATAAATGACACTTTGGATGATGTATCAATACACCCAGTCACTACAAAGATACAGGCGTCCTCCCTAACTCAGTTGCTGGAGAGGAAGGAAACCGCTCTAGGATTTCATCATGAGGCCAATGGTGAATTTAAAACAGTTACAGAGTTTAATGGCTGTGATGGGAGAAAACTGACGATGGATCAACAACATTGCAGTTACTCCACAATACTAACTTAAATGACAGAGTGAAAAGAAGGAAGCCTGTACAGAAAAAAAAAAATCAAAAAAATGCATCCTGCTTGCAATATGGCACTAAAGTAAAACTGCAAAGAATTTGGCAAGGAAATTATCTTTGTGTTATGCTTGTGGCAAATCCAACAACATCACTCTTCATATTTTCAAGCATAGTGGTGGCTGCATCAGCAAGGACTAGGTAGTTTTTTTAGGATAAAAATGGAATAGGGGAAAGATGTACAACTGAATGCCTTCAACTGAAATGTGTCTTCCGCATTTAACCCAACCCCTCTGAATCAGAGAGGTGCGGGGGGCTGCCTTAATTGACATCCACGGCACCTGGCGAACAGTGCCTTGCTCAGGGGCAGAACGACAGATTTTTACCTTGTCAGCTCGGGGATTCGATCCAGCAACCTTTCGGTTACTGGCCCAACGCTCTAACCACTAGGCTACCTGCCACCCCAACCGCACAGGCTAAATCCTAGAGGAAACCCCTGGTTCAGTCTGCTTTCCACCAAACACCGCGAGATAAATTCCCCTTTCAGCAGGAGAATAACATAAAAAAACACAAGGGCAAATACACATGGGAGTTGCTTACCAAGACAACATTGAATGTTCCTGAGTGGCCTAGTCACAGTTGACTTAAATAGCTTGAAAAACTATGGCAAGAATTGAAAATGGGTGTCTAACAATGATTAACCACCAACTTGACAGAGCTTGTAGAATTTTGTGCAAATATTGTCCAGGTGCGAAAAGCTCTTAGAGACTTACCCAGAAAGACTCACAGCTGTAATCACTGACAAAGATGATTCTAACATGTATTGACTCAGGGGGTTGAATAATTATTTAATTTTCAATAAATTAGCAAAAAAATTCTAAAAACATGTTTTCACTTTGCCATTATGGGGTATTGTGCGTAGGTGGGCGAGATTTTAAAAAATTCAATCCATTTTGAATTGTAATACTACAAAATGTGGAATAAGTCAAGGGGTATGAATACTTTTAATGTAATGTATTCCCTGTGAATCTGGTGACGCCCCCCCGTTCAGAGAAATTTGCCATTTAAGTGGCTTGCATAATTCACCATAAATTAGTGTGAAAGTGTCAGGTTTTGTCCAATAGATCCCTCCTGTTCCAGCTACTGCCATACTCTTTTATCAATTTAGCTGGTCTCTTGTGGTTATTCAAATGAATCACATTTTCTTTGCAACTTTGGTTGAAAACCAACAGCTTTTGCTCATGATGAACATAAATCAAGTCAAGCCAGTCCTCCATGAAAGCAATTCAGTTTGTAGTTCTCTTAACCTAAATGCTTCAATCTAACTCTCCTTGAATAGCCTAACAAATGGCAGATCTCAGACCTGTATGGTGCAATTCTCATATGAAGACTTTTATTACAAGTCCAAAACATTGATGTACAGTAGAAATGGGCTGGTGACTAAAATGTTGTGACAAACCTAATAAAATAATACAATTATAAAATCATTGCATGGCAGTCATATGTTTTTCAATACAATTATTAGAAAACAGCTCTATACTGTAATGTGTGTGATTACTGACATTTACCATTTAACACAACCCAACAACATTGCAATAGACTATACAGTGCGCGTTTGTGACTTTTACCATTAAAACCAGTAGAACTGTTGTTACCTAATGGTTTGCTTGTTCACCAGAAATGGTCTCTCTCAGGGATGGGCAACTTTGATGGGGGTGGGGGCCACAAAATTTGAACTCATCATGAGGGGCCGCAGTGGCTCGCGGGTCTGCGTACCACACAGTCAACTGATTTGTGCAAACAATCCATTTGTGCAGTTAAACTACTTAACTAAATGCATTTATACCAGTAGCCAGGGCCGGCCCTAGCCTTTTGGGGGCCCTAAGAGAGATTTGGTTGCCCCCGCCTCATGGGCAAAACATTTTACTGGCCCCCGTATTGACGGCAGATCATTTTTTGTTGTTGTTTTAAAGTATATTTCCTGTAATTCTACACATTTTGCCATGAGACAGAAAATGTTGCAATTTTCAAACACATTTCACGAAATTCGACAATTCAATTTTCTCAGAGATCAAATTGCATTTAAAACAAAATAATGTTTCAGGAATGCAAATCTTGCTCTATAACTACAGAAATGATTTCAGCACAATCTGAGATAGTGGGTGTCAAAATCCTCTTTTCTGTGCTTTTTGAAGTGGAACAACCCAGGGAGTAAAAAAGCTCACGAGAGGAAATATGGTTTGATAGATAGATAGATCAATCCGATATGACATAATGAGCTGCCCATATAAGTTAGTCAACAGGGCAGGTCAGGGAATTCTCACCATACAACACAGCACATAGAACTAGCCTTAAATGAGGAAAACTGGGTCTTATTCACTAGGCAGCGAACGGAAGAAAGTGGACTGAAAGAGGTACTACGTAGATTTATTCAATTAGAAGCGCAGTTTTAGTTTTCCATTTCAAACTGTTTTGCTACGGTATGCCTTAATGAATACAACCCAGGACTCAAACGCATACAGAGACCTGGCTGAGGACAATATCCCATGTTTCCTCCCATTTAGCAAAATTCCTGTGTGTCTGCGTCCCAAATAGCACCTTATTCACCTATATAGTGCATTACTTTTGACTATACCCCTATGGGCTGTGGTCAAATATAACACACTATATAGGGAATAGGGTGCCATCTGAGACACATCCTGTGTTTTCCCTCCAGATCGGCATGTTTGAAGCTGTCAGTTAAATCTCAGTCTTGTTGTCGGAGGCTGTAAGGGGGTTAGGAGCCTCGGTGTCTTAGATACTTGCATGTCTTAGATACTTGGAAACTAAACAAACACACAGCGTTAGAAATTAGTTAGGATGTGTCCCAAATGGCACCCTATTCCTTACATAGTGAACTACTTTTGACCAGAGCCCTATGGACACTTGTCAAAAGTAGGGAACTATATAGGGGAAAGGGTGCCATTTAGGACGCAGCCTTAGATGGAGGGAGGAGGAAGTAGTCCTGGGCTAAGGCTGGGCTGGTTGTGGGGACGCTGGAGCTGAGACCAGCAATACAAAAGCCTAGCACACAGCAGAAAACATCAAAGGATGTGACTTACTTATCCTCCTCCCAACGAGAAGAGAGAAGTTTACCCACGACAGCAAAATCGACAGACAAGCCACCATTGTTAATCCAGACTGAACCCTTACGGAGAAACCTGTGTGTGTGTGAATGACTTTGTACGCATCTAAAAAGGTGCATTAGTTACTGTGGGTTTATATGTGTGTACGCAATGCGCATGTGGTGTAACGTGCATGTGTGTGTAGAAAGGGGAGGGTGTGGCCATGGCATGTGATGGTGATTGACAGACAGATAAGACAGTAAAGAGCTTTCGTTTACCTTGTCTTTTAGCCTCCTCCTCAGCCTCTCTTTGGACGACGGCAGAAGACTGACTTTAGGGCCACCCTGGCCCGCAGGCTGGCTGGGAGGCCCGTCATTGGGGCCCCTTGAGCTCTCTGGCTCCAGCCTAGCGCTGGCCTCCTCTGCTTTTACATCATCCGTCTCTTTGTTTTTTCTGGGTGGTGCCCCCTTGTCTCTGTCTCCCGTTGGGGTTGCCCCCCTGTCTCTGTCCACTGCCGGGACTCCCTGCGGTCCCTGTTCTCCTCCCTGCCCCTGTTGGTTGTGGTGCCAGCGGCGGTTCTGGCTGTAGCCATGGTGGGGGGGCCCCTGGCGCTGCCCGCCGTGGCCCTGGAACTGCTGCCCATGGCTACCCCCACACTGTCCTCTGTGCTGCTGCTGGTCACGAGGATGTTGATTGACTGTTTGTTGTTGTTGTTGTTGTGGCGACTGCTGCTGCTGGGTCTTCCTGTCTCCACCCGGTGGTCTCTGCTGCTGTCTCCTGTAACGAGAGGAGCAAGCGGGTAAGGGTTCTGTTAACCACGTGGCACAGCGTGACGCGGTGACGCCCAGGCTACTCTGTCTGGCCAGCCTGAACCAAGCCAGCGACCTCAGGCACCCTATCACAGGGCCACGGTCGACTCCATGTCCATCTGTTCAGCTGCGACTCAGTCACTCCCTCTCGGTCTGCCTGCTCTCTCTTGATCATCTATTGTAACACAGTCCCACTATGTCTCTACCGTCTAACACACTGTCTCCCCTGGCACAGACATAGCTCATCTACCAGAGCCGGTCTACTTCTTTCAGTCAAATACTAAAACACCACAGATCTGTCTTCAGCTAACAGCTATGGCCGCCTGCTACCATAAGGCATGTGAGTTCTTATAAATAATAGGTGCTTCCCCATGTGGTGTGGGTCTCTGCTTCGCAAGGAGCTGACTGATGCAACAGGATTAAGCACTTTTGTTCTGCTGTCGCCCTTAGCTTCAGATCAACAGGAGCTTACAGGCCGTGTCTGTGTAAGGAGGGGGTATAACAACTAATATTCTTTCAGGTAACGACCCTCGACTAAAATCGGATTACAATGAGGTGTTCGTTTTTTTTTAAAGTGACTTTATGAACATGCCTTCCTTTCAACTATAAGGGTCAGGCAGCCTAGCGTTTAAGAGCGTTGGGCCAGTAACCAAAAGGTCGCTGGTTCAAGGTGGAAAAAAAGGTGTGAAAAAAAAAATAACTGCCGTTCTGCCCTTAGTTAACTCCCATGAACAACTGCTCCCCCTGGCGCCAACAACGTAGACGTCGATCAAGGAAGCCCTCCATCTCTCTGATTTAGACACATTTCGTGTGAATGCATTCAGCTCCGCAACTGAATCGGTATCCTCTTTCCTATCAAACCGTCATAAGAACACAAGAACCCAAAGCAAGCAATCCCCTATGAAAACTGTCCTCAACCAACATTCTAACCCTTCAACAAAAGCCCCATCACATCCTAAACAACACTATCCCGAGATATTTCCAGCAGATTTTTTTCCACTGCTTGTGTTCAAATTCAACACCACACCCACTCTACAGAGGTATGGAAAACACGAAGCAGGCCAACACTCATAAAATCCAATAGCGCCACCATTCATCAATTCTCTCTCTTTAAAGATTGGCCAGCCAGGCAGGCATAGACCCAGGCCACGCAGAGCAGAGCTATGTAACCAGCCAGCAAGCCAGCCATTCAGTCAGCCAGGCTGTATTTTGTGCTTCCAGCGCTGCAGTGATTTGTAATAAGTTAGCCAGCCAGCCAAACAGGGCCAGCTACAGCAATGCTATATAGCCAGTCAGCCAGTCAGCCAGCCAGCCAGCCAGCCAGAGCAGGCCAGTCAGAGCCAGCCAGTCAGTAGCCGGTTTCCATGATAAGGCAAGCCAGAGAGCCAGAGCCAGCTAGTTCCATGTGCTGCAGTGACATATAGCCAGACAGCCAGCCACAGGCAGTCAGCTAGCCAGCCTGTTTCCAGTGCTGCAGTGATATATAGCCACCCAGTCAGTCGGCCAACCAGCCAGACAGTGTTTCTCAGTACTGCAGTGCCACTGCCTGCCAAACCCCTGTGACCTACATTACATTCTCTACAAGAGCTGGATCCTACACGGCTGGCTCACTGGCTCCACAGCTTTTAATTAGAAGACTATAGGTGTTCAGTGCTCAGCTCTCTGTTCCTTTCCCATGTTATATTTCACTGGGCTATTTATAGTGTTATGGGGCTAGGGCGCATGCAGTACTATCACCCTGAGCTACAGTATGTTAGCCTAGCCTAGCATAGAGGAGGGGAGGGCTGTGTGTGTGTGATTGTATTGTGTGTGTGTGTGGTGGTTATTAAACGGATATGTGACAGTAGATACGAAAGGGGGTCACGGGGGAACAGGAGAGTCACGGTGCCCCGTGTGCAACAGTAGCTAGCTTCCTGAACCCCCGGGGACCAGCAGCACAGAATGATTCCTCCCTCCCCACCGTGTTTATATCAAACTATATAGAGACACGCAAGCAACAAAACACAACAAAAAACACCACCACAGTCCAAACATACAGATGTTTCCACAAATAGATGTCCTACAGGTTAACACGCACAATGACAGAGTCACTCACATTGTTTTGCAATATGTCAAACAGACAATCACTGAATCTCCACACTGCATTACAACTCAGATATAGAGCAGTAAATTGAGTCAAAGACTAGTTGGGGGATGTGGTGGGTCCGGGTTTAGAAGAAGAGCCTAAAGCAATGACTGTCTGTCACACTGATCTGCTGTCAGATGTTCCCTGGGACAAGTTCCCTGAGCATCACGCCTGGCTGCCTCAGACAGAAGAGCAGAGAGACAAACACACAAATTGCAGCAGACATACAGACCTCACTTTACCCCCAACTTAATAATGCAGGGATTTTCCTGCCATTGAAATCCTTAAGCGCTTTTTCTGGTCGCTTAAATCCAAACAGTATCATTTTCTAAATTATACATTTGCAGGATGGAAAAAGGCTTTTAGTGTTGACTTAAAGGATATAAAGTATGTCGAAAAGATAATGGACCTATATAGTTTGAAATAATATCATATTTGAGAAATCACTCAAATCAAACCTAGGTTTCCATCCAATTGGTGAGATTTTCATGCGAATATTCTGAAATCCGTATAAATAGATGTGCATCTTCCCACCAGATGTGTTTTCATCAAATTTACTTGTTGGGGATAAAAAGGCTGTGCGTGATGACGTAGTGCACATAAAAATGACTTTTGCAGTTAAATGAAATGGGCTTCCATGGCATTTATCTTTACTGATGGTTTTGTCCAAAAAATTAAGTGTTATAGGTTATAGCGAATGTGCCCACTCTGGTCTTGGCACGTTCGCTCTAGCCAACAGCTCACAGATACACTGCGTGTATAGCCTACATGATGACATTATAATTATTTGTCAAACAGCAGCCAAGCATCGATCATCACGTCACCAGAATAAGACCATCGATATTTTTGGGGAAAGGAGCATCAAGCTCATCACCGTGCACTTTCACCACCCTGTAAAGTTCATCCTAATTTATTTAATCTGTAGCCTAATAAACGGCATGCTTTCCCGAGTCGTAGTAGGTGGACTACACGATATATCATCACGCGACTCAAAGTTGACTTCGATATAATGGTCATTATATCAATAAAAGGTGATTCAACTGCCATTTCTCGCATGTTTTCATCAGGCCTGTCGTGACATTTCTTTATCGGACATGTACTTTACTTGCATAAAAAAGGTTGGATGGAAACCTGGTTAGACTGGGAGAATTGAAAATTCCAAAAACAATGAATTTGTTATTATGTTTGCGCAAAAGAACACAGCATTTGCCATGGCAAAATGCATGGAATTGCAGGAAATGAGCTTTAAACTGCAACATTTTCTCTCAGCTGCATGGCAAAATGTGTAGAATTGCAGGAAATGTTCTTTAAACTGAAGAGAAAAAAAAAAATCAGCTTTCTTCAAGACATTTGTGGAATTGCACGAAATTGGCTTAAAAATTGAATAATTACTTGCCACCGCCAAGACGGGGGCCATTAAAATGTTTCAGCCTCTCAAACAGGGTCGACCGCATCCCCTGCTACGCCCCACCATCTAAGCCTCTGTTTTATCCAGAAAACCCCCTGTAAGGATCATAACTGACTGAATTTACACAACGTTTTGTCCAGACGCTTATAGCGCTTTACATAGTGAGGAGGGAACCTCACATAATTTCCCCTTTTAAATGCAACCACGCCCCTCCCCCCTTCCTGCTCACAGCCAACAAAACTTAACCTCGGTAGCCTCTTGCATGCAGCCCTCCCAGCTCATAAAAACAGGACCCCCACCACCCGGAATAATATCAACATTTTCCCCCGAAGCCTTAGTGCGAGCCTTCGAGGGTAAACGTAGCCACGGCCAGACCAATGGAGGAGAGGCTGGGAGTCGGCCTGACAGGCTCAAAATAAAGATGTTCCGAGTCGAGGGCCCCAGGTTCCGACCGTGGCATTCTAGGTCTTTATGAGTGTTAACCTCGGCCCTATCCCCGACCCCCACCCCTCCCCCAACACTGAAACATCTTGGGGGCAGATGCCTAGAAGCCTCACCCGAGCTCCTGTGTGTTTCATGGTAGAATACTCAGGAGAGGAGAGAGAGAAACAGCACAGTCTAACACCCGAGTTTTATTTTTCAGTGGAACAATAGCCCAACTTGTAAAAGACAAAGACACACCTAAACGGCTTTCCAAGAGGTGTTGAGTGTTTGAGTGGTCTAGTCTCAGTCCTCCTGACTTAAATCTATAGAATTTCGGGGGCAGAAAACTAAGGAGAAGTAAAGTGTTCCAGATTTCAGTAGAATGATCAGGAGCAGAGGAGAGAAACAGAACATAGTGCAATATTCATGTAAGGATTTAATAAAAAGACAGAAAGCAGCGAGTTGAGGTGAGAGCAGTGTTGGATTAATGGACAACATTGTGCATGCATAATGAGTATGGGAGGGTTGAATAAAGGGATTCACAATGTGAAGAAAAAGAAGGCTGCCTGTGTGTCCAAAAGTAAAACATTTTAGGAAATGAAATGCTAGCCATTCAGAACGGTAGAAAAGAGAAGTGCAGGTGCTGCTGCAGGGTTGGTTTCAACTTTCCCACAAAAGCCGGTCTGAACTCAGACATTTATGTTTAGTAACGCTTTTCAAATTCATAATAGGAGATCAACCAAGTCAGCTTATACAGACATTTTCCTGAACAAAAGTCCTTACCTTAAAAAAAAAAAAAAATAGTCTGGCTATATCTATGGTGCCCCATAGATGTCATGGTGGAGAGAAAGAAAACAGCCAGGCTTATTTATTCCCATAGTTTGTTATTTGTTCCCAACTTCCCTCCCTCAAATTAGTTCCCTCAATGTATTCATTCATTTCCTCAATGTATTTATTTGTTCCCTCGGATCTGCCGCGCAGATCGATCAAAGCGCTACTGAATGTCGACCATGGTCTCAGCTCTCAATTGCTAGGACTTCTTATGTAGACTACTTCCTCATTTCGTCTAGTTTGCTTTGTTTGTCATGCATTCTTGTTAAATATAAGTAGGCCTATACTCTGATTCATGCCACATGGACAGTCCATTTTGTGCGCCTCTTCCCCATGACCCATAGTTTTACCCCACATGCACAGGGCTATAGCTAACCTCGTCCCCAGGCTATTGAGCACAACATTGTTTGGGAACAAGATTAAGGCCATAGCTCACGTCCAGTAAATCATGGCACCGGCCCAAGCGCCTGAATGCGTTTATGATTGGTTTACAATTGTGTATGTGACTCAGCGGCAGAAAGGAAAGGAATGCTAATTTATTATTTATAATTTCCAGGAGGCTTCGGTGTTAACACGTGCAATGAAATGTTCTCATCCGTACACAAGGCAAGAATTCCGGGCATACTCTAGCTAGCTAGCTACCTATCCTAGCCTGAATGTTGGCTAACATCCAATCCTATTTTCCCTAACCCCAATTCTACCCTTAACCCCCTAGAAATAGTATTTGACCTTGTGGGGACAAACACAATGTCCCCAGTTGGTCACATTTTTGTTAATTTACTGGTCCCCACAAGTATAGTTAAACACGTCCACACACACACACACACACATTTCTGGGGAAGGCCTTTGGGGTGCAGAAGAAGCAACGAATAGAAAATCTTGCCGATTCCGAGGATAATAAAATTGAGGGAATAAAAGATTAAAATTGAGGGATAAAAAAAAAGAACGGTTTAACCTGGCATTTTTGTCTCCCACCATGACATATATATATAAAAACATTTTATACCTTACTTTTCACAATAGACCTTGAATATGTTATCCCAATCGGAATAAAACAGCATCACTTTGATGTGTAGTTAATGGCTGTCTGAAAAGTAATTATCTATCTAGCAGGAGATAAAATAAAATGCTAAATAATTGTGTTGAAAATTAATTGGGCTGAAATGCAGCAGCATTTACAAAACACTATGAATAAAAGTAAACTTTGAATACGTAATATAGTAACAATAGGCCAACAGGTACCTGGATGTTGACTATGCTATGTATATTTGCACTTTGTGGTTGTGTGTGTACATGGTTCTCTGTGCACCATGAGGCACTAAGCATGCGGAGACAGAAGAGTGCAGGAGACAGGAGTCAAGGTGAAGGAGAGGAGAAAGCACTCTCTGCTATCTGGGTGGCACTCTCTTAAGGGAGGCGGGCCTGGAAATTATGTAGTTTGAACCTCGGGTGGATAAGGATGGGCATAGTGAAGTGTTGTAAGAAGATGCCTGTGACCCCGTCTTGCACTCTAGCTGGCTGTTTGTGGGGGGGGGGTGGGGGTGTCTTGTCTACCCATCAGCCTCTCTGCTTGCCCTCCCTGGTCCCCTCTCTCAGGGAGGTAGGGGGTCATTTCAGTGTCTGCTTCAGTGTCTGTCGGCCTTCCCTACCTCCACGCCATCACACCAGATATCTCTCACTGCCATGTCCTCTACATGACTCCACACCATCCCCGTAGAGACTTGTTAGAGTTAGACCAGGGTACTGGAGGGGATCAAAAGTGGGATTTTTATTTTTTTATTTCAATGTTTTTATGAATATCGCTAGCAACAAAAGAACGAACAGATTTGTAATTACATACCTACAGCAGAAAAGATGAGAATATCTTCTTCCTAATGTCAACTTTATTTCTCTCTCAAGCAAATTACACTTATTGGAGATAATTACACTCACTGGTGAATCTGACATAGGCTTTGAAAAAGCACCCGAGTACCAGTAACTTAGGCCATTCACCAGACGCTTTTATCCAAAGCGACTTTCAGTCATGCTTGCATACATTTTTTTTTTTAACATATGGGTGGTCCCGGGAATCAAAACCATTATCCTGGCGTTGCAACTGCCATGGTCTACCAACTGAGCTAAAGGGGACAACAGACGAGGCAAGCTTTCTTGGCTTGGACATTCATTTTTTCCAACACATGGCTATGCCATGCGCGCGCACACACACACGGATTTAGTACTGTAGATATGTGGTAGTGGTGGAGTAGGGGCCTGAGGGCACACAGTGTGCTGTGAAATCTGTGAATGTATTGTAACGTTTTAAAATTGTATAAACTGCCTTAATTTCGCTGGACCCCATGAAGAGTAGCTGCTGCTTTGGCAGCAGCTAATGGGGAACCATAATAAATACAAATACCTTTGTTTAACCAGCTAAACAGCTGCTATTAGCCGAGCAGCTGCACACAAGCCAAAGATCACCATGCGCAATGCCAAGTGTCAGCTGGAGTGGTGTAAATGCGTTCTCTGGAGTGATGAATCACGCTTTACCATCTGCCACTGTAAAGTTTGGTGGAGGAGGAATAATGGTCTGGGGATATTTTTCATGGTACGGGCTAGGCCCCTTAGTTCGGGTGAAGGGAAATCTTAACGTTACAGCATACAATGACATTCTAGATGATTCTGTGCTTCCAACTTTGTGGCAACAGTTTGGGGAAGACCCTTTCCTGTTTCAGCATGACAATGCCCTTGTGCACAAAGCAAAGTCAATACAGAAATGGTTTGTTGAGATCGGTGTGGAAGAACTTGACTGGCCTGCACAGAGCCCTGACCTCAACCCCATCGAACACCTTTGGGACGAATTGGAACGCCAACTGCGAGCCAGGCCTAATCGACCAACATCAGTGCCCGCACTCGCTAATGCTCTTGTGGCTGAATGGAAGCAAGTTCCAGCAGAAATATTCCAACATGTAGAGGAAAGC
Source organism: Salvelinus sp. IW2-2015 (assembly GCF_002910315.2). Classification (NCBI taxonomy): domain Eukaryota; kingdom Metazoa; phylum Chordata; class Actinopteri; order Salmoniformes; family Salmonidae; genus Salvelinus; species Salvelinus sp. IW2-2015. The sequence goes on along the minus strand of NC_036842.1, from coordinate 1,794,896 downwards.
CTTCCCAGAAAAGTGGAGGCTGTTACGGCAACAAAGGTGGGACCATATTAATACCCATGATATTGGAATGAGACGCTGGACGAGCAGATATCCACATACTTTTGGTCATGTAGTGTATCTTCCAAATCTATTCATTTTAAATTGTAGTTTACTTCTTGCGATTATCCTTCACCTGATGATAAGACAAGTGAGACATTTAAAAAAAAACATATGGACGTCCCTGGGTTGCCGGGTTTGCCTTGGCGGGGGTCCCTGGGCAAGAACAGGTGGAAGACCCGAGTTAGAATATAGTACCACTCAACCTGAATGAGATCAACGCTATCTCAACCTAATAATAGCAGACTCCACATATCTCCCTCGTGGTTTTCTCTTCCTACTTAAATTCATACTATACACTTACTATACAACACATCCTCAATCTAACAGGAACAGACTCCACACATCTCCCTCATGGTTCTCCTACTTAGCTAATACAATACTAATATGAGCCAACTTCTCACATCTCCTACCTATAATACACTTATTATTCAGGATGCTTCTCCTTACTTCTCTTTTTAATAGGACAAGCAAACGTCAGATCTCCCACATTGCTTTCTACTACTCCCTACCTACTAAACAATACTAAGCAGAGCAGACATCACAATCTCCCTCATGGTTTTCTCCTCGACTTCTACCTTACTACAGTACAATACTAATCAGGATACTAATCCTCACTCCTTCCCTTCTCTACTAGGACGAGCAGATACTTCTCTCTCCCACTCTCCCACAAATGTACTCATTTTTATTTAACCCTTATTTTACCAGCCATGGTCAAAGACCCAGCCATGGAAAAAAAAAACTCAGCAGAGACCTATTTTGTTCTAGGCTGGTCTAGTTAAAAGAACGAAAGCATAGAACCATGCATAATTGATCAGCAGAAAATGACATGGAGCCAATGATCTATTCAGGGGTGTAACGGTACACGTATTTGTACCGAACCGTTCTCGCTCGCACACACCACACACGTCAAAAGTTTGGACACACCTACTAATTCAAGCGTTTTTCTTAATTTGTACTATTTTCTACACTGAAGAATAATAGTGAAGACATCAAAACTATGAAATTACACATATGGAATCATGAAGTAACCAAAAAAGTGTTAAACAAATCAAAATATATGAGATTCTTCAAAACAGCCACCCTTTGCCTTGACAGCTTTGCACACATGGCATTCTCTCAACCAGCTTCATGAGGTAGTCACCTGGGCCCTCATTGTCAATGTCGCATAGAAAAGCTTCTAAAATTAACTCGTACGAAGAACATTTAGAATTTTCACAAGTAAAAAAAAGTTTGTATTTATCAATTGCTCGTACACTTGATTTACACACACCTGTAAGTATTTTTGCCTTGATAAATCAGACACGTTCTAATCCACTGTTAGTGAAGTTTCATTTACATTAAAAAAAGCGCCCTAAATGACCATTTATGGTCACAAACCTTCCCTTTAAAGCTGCAAGAAATGTCGCTAATTTCTGTCCGCCAACATGGAGTAATCAAAGAAGACAAAGAAAAAAACTTTTTGGACGCAGAAATATAACTTTTGATCACCGAAGTGGAAGCAAAACAAGCTCCTCCAGCAATGCAAGATTTGCCATTTTCGACAAGTCACGATGCCTCCGTGTTGCCTTTTTTATCATTTAACTGGTTTAACTAAATTGCCTCCGTATATTCCACTCTTTAATTTACATTATTATTCAATTAGGCTTAAATGGTTTCATGTTTATGAATTCGATAGCACCCTGAGAAAACTATTAGTAGCTTAAGTGTCTATAAAAGAAATACATGAATAAACTATACATGTATGATCCTTTTCTTCATAGTTTATGATTTGGTCCAGTATTTCATTAGCAGTTTGACTTTTCTACCACAAGGTGCTGTGTGTACGCAGGGTCAGAGGTGTGCTTACATTTACGCACATTCAAGTATAAGTACAAATGGATAAATCCCACATTTTGCTTAGAAATGATCGCACGCATGGTTTACAGGAAGAAGAAACAGGAGCAATGGACATTAGACCAGTGGAAATCTGTCCTTTGGTCTGATGAGTCCAAATGTGAACAGATTATCTCTGCACGTGTGGTTCCCACCAGAAACCATGAAGGTGGTGTGATGGTGCTTTACCGGTGACATGGTCAGTGATTTATTTAGAATTCAAGGCACACTTAACAAGCATGGCTACCACATCATTCTGGAGCGATGCCCCATCCTATTTGGTTTGCGCTTAGTTGGACTATCATGGACAAGGACAATGACGCAAAACACACCTCCAGGCTGTGTAAGGGGTATTTGACCAAGAAGGAGAGTGATTGAGTGCTGCATCAGGTGCCCTGGTCTCCACAATCACCTGACCTCAACCTAATTGAGATGGTTTGGGATGAGTTGGACCGCAGAGTGAAGTAAAAGCAGCCAATAAGTGCTCAGCATGTGGGAACCCCCTCAAGACTGTTTGAAAAGCATTCCTCATAAACTGGTTGAGAGAATGCCAAGAGTGGGCAAAGCTGTCATCAAGGCAAAGGGTGGCTACTTTGAAGAATCTAAAATATAAAACATATTTTGATTTGTTTAACACTTTTTTGGTTACTACGTGATTTCATATGTGTTGTTTCATAGTTTTGATGTGTTCACTATTGTCCTACCATGTAGAAAATAGTTAAAAAAATAAAAATCTTGAATGAGTAGGTGTATCCAAATTTTTGACTGGTACTGTGTGTATATACACTACCATTCAAACGTTTGTGGTCACTTAAAAAAGTCCTTGTTTTTGAAAGAAAAACACTTTGTCCATTAAAATGACATCAAATAGATCAGAAATGCAGTGCAGACAATGTTGTAAATAGCTGTAAACAGCAGATTTTTTAAATGGAAATTCTACATAGGCATACAGAGGCTCATTATCAGCAACCATCACTCATGTGTTCCAATGGCACATTGTGTTAGCTAATCCAAGTTGATCATTTTAAAAGGCTAATTGATCATTAGAAAACCCTTTTGCAATTATGTTAGCACAGCTGAAAACTGTTGATTAAAGAAACAATAAAACTGCCTTTCTTTAGACTAGTTGAGTATCTGGCGCATCAGCATTTGTGGGTTTGATTACAGGTTCAAAATGTCCAGAAACAAAGAACTTTCTTCTGAAACGCATCAGTCTATTCTTGTTCTGAGAAATGAAGGCTATTCCATGCGAGAAATTGCCAAGAAACTGAAGATCGCGTACAACGCTGTGTACTGCTCCCTTCACAGAACAGTGCAAACTGGCCCTAACCAGAATAGGAAGAGAAGTGGGAGGCCCCGGTGCACAACTGAGCAAGAGGACAAGTACATTAGTGCGTCTAGTTTGAGAAACAGACACCTCACAAGTCCTCAACTGGCAGCTTCATTAAATAGTAACCGCAAAACACCAGTCTCAACGTCAACAGTGAAGAGGTGACTCCGGGATGCTGGCCTTCTAGGCAGAGTTGCAAAGAAAAATCCATATCTCAGACTGGCCAATAAAAAGAAAAGACCAAGATGGGCAAAAGACACTGGACAGAGGAAGGCCAGCATCCCGGAGTCGCCTCTTTGCTGTTGACGTTGAGACTGGTGTTTTGCGGGTACTTTTTAATGAAGCTGCCAGTTGAGGACTTGTGAGGCGTCTGTTGAGTATCTAGCCTAAAGAAGGCCAGTTTTATTGCTTCTTTAAATCAGGACAACAGTTTTCAGCTGTGCAAACATAATTGCAAAAGGGTTTTCTAACGATTAATTCGCCTTTTAAAATTTGGATTAGCTAACACAAAGCGCCATTGGAACACAGGAGTGATGGTTGTTGATAATGGGCCTCTGTACACGTATGTAGATAATCCATTAAAAATCAGCCGTTTCCAGCTACACTAGTCATTTACACCATTACCAATGTCTACACAGTATTTCTGATCAATTTTATGTTCTTTTAATGGACAAAAAATGTGTTATTCTTTCAAAAATAAGGACATTTCTAAGTGACCCCAAACTTTTGAACGGTAGTGTATATAAAAACAAAAAACACTAGGCCTATAGGCCATTCCTACGCTGCATTGTATGCCATTGCCTCTTGAGTAAATCTGAACTGATCAAACATTGTAGGCTACTCCGTCAAAACAACTAGAGCCTATGCGTACTTTGTAATCCAAATTCTAATCTTAACTGGCGGATTTACAAACTATCCTTTTCTGAGGCGCATAGAGGAACTAATTCTGTATGATGGCGAGTGGTGTGGTCGGATAAACCTGAATTGGAGGATCGTCCATCATCGTTTAAATTTCCAGTTTGGGAACATTTTGGCTTTACAGTAGATTACAACAGCAATGGAAAGAGTTGTGGGTGAACCGTTAACTGTATGTCGCCACTGCTCAATTAGATTAAATAGCCTATGCAGAGTGGCGCATGTAACTTCTTGTTGTCGGCCAATCACAAGTCATCAATTAGTCATAGAGCCTCCGTGTGCGCCAAAGTGCGTTAGGAGATTATCAAATCAATGGAAAGTGGAATTAAAATGTTAAATGAGAAGGATATGCCACAATGACTAATAGTCATAGAGATAGGCTGCTAATTAATAATCTGGTGGTGTTATTTGTAACTTCACATTCTGGACATGTATCACACCAGGCCTCTACAGTACAACCTTCTTACTTGCATATGCACCTAAATATTTTGCTGTGCGACCTGGAATTAAGATTTAGGAGCACCAGAGCGCCTAGAAAAAAAAAAACTCACCCAGATTATAATTGTTGCAATGTTTACTTCACTGTACCGCAGCCCGAGTGCCATGGAGAATACACTGAGCACCATTACTATAAAGAAAATGGCTTGTTACTTGCATTATTTTTCATTGTGCTCCTATATTTTTCCAGAACTTTTCCATGGGAAGTTGAGCCCTGGAATTTGGGGAATTTTGCTTAAATTCAAAAAAGTTAGTTCATAACAGTGAACCTTTTTTTTTAATAGGATACACATAAGGCAATTTCTAGGTCTTGTGGCATATTTTGTTTGCAACCCTTTGCATGCACAGTGCATTCTTCCATCACATGTGCAGTGCACTCTTCCATCACATGTACAGCTGACTCTCAAGATCTTGCACACGAATGAGATGCTATTGAGCTGTCTGAGCCAAGGCCTACATGCTTTCTGTTAAGTTATGATTACAATACTGGGTGGGGTGAATATATTTTATATGACATACATGATTTTTTTGTTAACTAGTAAATAGTAGCCTACAGGAAAGTGTGTTTAAATCATTTATAACTTGTTAACAATTTCTGCTAGTTAGTTTTTTCTACCATGTGGGTTTTAGCTTGCTTGAGCCTGCTAACTGAAGAGTGTTAATTCACCTGTTTCCATACATGTTACATATTAAAACATTTATCTTACAAAGGAGATGTTTAATCTAACTGCTTAACTATTTATCTGCACATGAAATTGTATTTGTTTTTTACTAATTTTTGTCTAATCTTTACAGGAAAATGCCACGGGCACTATCTGATGTGTACATTTGCAAATACTGTGCAAAATCATATGTGAAGAATGCAACAAAGATGCAGAATCATCTGGCCAAGTGCATAAAGTTCCCTCAGCGCTCACAACAAGCAACCTCTGAAAAAAATCCCTCTACTTCTATTCAATGAGAAAATGTTGAATCAGACACCTTATCAATAGCAACAGCTCATGGTCCTCCTGGAATCAGACGTTTTTTTGACTCAATGGAGGAATGTAGTCAGAGAAATGCTGAGGAATGTCTTGCTCGAACTGTGTATGAAACTGGTTCACCTCTGATGCTCACAGGCAATGTGCATTGGAAGAGATTTTTGAAAGTTCTTCGCCCAGCATACAGGGGTGTATGCTGGGCGAAGAACATTCAGAAATCTCTTCAAATGCCATGCTTGATATACTCATTTTCTGGATGCAGAGTTCAACAGAGTTCAAGTGAAGGTCAAGCAAATCATAGAGAAAGCAGACTATTGCAATTATTTCTGATGGGTGGTCGAATGTTCGTGGGCAAGGAATAATTAACTACATCATCTCCACCCCTCAACCAGTATTCTACAACAGCAAAGACACAAGGAACAACAGGCACACTGATCTCTACATTACAGATGAGCTGAAGGCAGTCATCAATTACCTTGGACCACAGAAGGTATTTACACTGGTGACAGACAGTTGACATCACACCCATTGGCTGTGCTGCTCATGCATTGAATCTGCTCTTCAAGGACATCATGGCACAGAAAACAATGGATACACTCTACAAGAGAGCCAAGGAAATGGTTAGGTATGTGAAGGGTCATCAAATTACAGCAGCAATCTACCTCACCAAGCAAAGTGAGAAGAATAAGAGCACTACATTGAAGCTGCCCAGCAACACCCGTTGGGGTGGTGTTGTCATCATGTTTGACAGTCTCCTGGAGGGGAAGGAGTCTCTCCAAGAAATGGCCATTTCACAGTCTGCCGATATGGACAGCCCCATCAAGAGGATCCTCCTGGATGATGTATTTTGGGAGAGTGGTAAGCAGCCTGAAACTCCTGAAACCTATAGCAGTAGCCATTGCACGGATTGAGGGAGACAATGCCATAATATTCTGTCTCCATATGATATGGTAAATATAACCAATGCAAAAAACATCTACATTTAAATCGTATTAATATTAATTTGCATATATTTCCGTTAATTCCCATATATTCCCCTTAATTCCCACGGAAAGTTTCCACCTCTGAATATTCCCCAAAACGTGCAACCCTAGGCACTACTTTACCTGACACTGACTTGTTTCCCCTTGTTTCCCCTGTTTCCCCCTGGGCGCCAGAAGCACGATGGTCCTGGATGATGTGGTCCTAGATGATGTTCCTACTAGCCATGATTGGCTGAGAAAATGGATGGGCTGGACATGCCGAGAGATGAGTTCGGATTGGTCTGCCATGTAGAACGCTTCTGACTGTAACATGAGCTGCACAGTATGTGTAGGTAATCCTTTCTTATGCAGCTTTTTTGAAAGATACTACAAATGCGTTGCTAATGCTCTCCACTTTCTGGAGGACCCAGTTTTGAAATCAGTGGAATGTCCAGTGGAAGCAGAGTATGATAGCTAAGGAGATTGACGTTTGATTACACATATGCGGTGGGAGTCGAAAAGAGAACACAAAAAAAAGGCTGTTGTATAAAACACCTGTCTCCGGATTACATCTTCAAACTAAGGGCAACCATGGCATCGTGACAGAGAGGGAGTAGCGTTCATCTTTGTATTCAGGTAAGAGTCTAGCTAGCTACATTTTCAGATATTATACATTTTCTAAATTTGTCATCAAGTTGTTTTTATTGCAAGTTAAAGCCTACTGTTAGCTAACATTAGCTGGCTGGCTTGCTAGCTAACATTACATGTATCATTTGTGTAGTAATATTATTCGTACCACAGTGCCATCTGCATTACTAGTTATAGCCTAATGTTAGCTGTTAGCTAGCTAGCTAACATTGAACCTAGATGGTTATGCAAGGTAGTAACGTTAGGTTTGGATTATGGTTAATGGTTTAGCTAGCTAGCTAACTACGTCTAAACAAAAGACTCCACTATGCAAGTAACCAATTTACTGTACTGTTTACACGTTCTGTAACCTGTACATGTGACAAATAAACTTCGATTTTATTTGATATAGTGTGTGTTTACCAGAGACGGTAATGTGAAGAACAACATGACCTGCACCAAAGTCCATTAGGTTTTATATAAGGTTAGGCCAACGAGACCGTGTCCAAGTTCAAAAATTTTCCGGTAGAATGCCCTGCCTTTATTCACACAATTGCAAGCTATTTTCTGTACTTGTAAATAATGATCTTGTTGTGAGTTTATTTTCCTGTAATAATGAACACAAATTAGTTAAAGTTAAGATGTTGTCAGCTATATGATATGGTCATTATTTGAATTGGCTAGCCAGCTAACGTAATGTTAGATAGCTAACAAGCTAGAAATTAACCAAAATATTGTTTAGAAAGTTGTATGGTTTGCTAGATTGACATATACTAAATTCATTTTTAAACAGATCGGTTTATTGGTGTTAAAATACACCAGATATGCTATTTTGGACCACCAGGCTGCTGATGTCATGCAGCCTGTCGTTTTTGTGTTTATACTTTTCATAACGACAAGTTTGATGTTGGACGACAATAGAATATTAATGATGTCATTGCGACAACTGTCTACAGCAGGGGTGGGCAACTCCAGTCCTCGAGGTCCTGATTGGTGTCACACTTTTCTCCATCCCTAGCAAACACAGCTGATTAACCTCTCTTGGGAAGGGGGCAGTATTTTGACATCCGGATGAAAAGCGTGCCCAAAGTAAACTACCTGTTACTCAGGCCCAGAAGCTAGGATATGCATATAATTGGTAGATTTGGATAGAAAACACTAAAGTTTCTAAAACTGTTAAAATTATGTCAGTGAGTATAACAGAACTGATATGGCAGGCGAAACCCCGAGGACAAACCATCTAAAAAATATATATATTTCAGCCTACCACAATTTTCAATGGCTATCACTTTTATTATAAGGCCAAGTCCTCCAAGATTGCAGTTCCTAGGGCTTCCACTAGATGTCAACAGTCTTTCGAAAGAGTTTCAGGCTGGTTTTTGGAAAAATGAGCCAAAAATTGTAGTTTTTCTAGGCGGCTCCCATTTGGCTGTAGTGTTTCCAAGCGCATGGGGGGTTCTTTGGTATTTTTCTCCGGTAAAGACAATAACGATTCTACGTCTTAAATTTGCGTATTAGGGTACCTAAGGTTTGATTATAAACGTTGTTTGACTTGTTTGTAAAAGTTTATTAGTAGTATTTGGGATTCATTTTGTATGCATTTTGATGGAGGGAAACTGGGTGGATTATTGACTGAAGCGCACCAGCTAAACAGAGTTTTTATTGATATAAAGAAGGACATTATTGCACAAAAGGACCATTTGTGATGTAACTGGGACCTTTTGGAGTGCCAACAGGAGATCAAAAGTTAAGGCATTTTTTATATTGCTATTTCTGACTTTCGTGTCGCACCTGCCTGGTTGAAATATGTTTTTCATGTGTTTGTATGCGGGGCGCTGTCATCAGATAATCACATGGTTTGCTTTCGCCGTAAAGCCTTTTTGAAATCTGACACATTGGCTGGATTAACAAGAAGTTAAGCTTTATTTTACACTTGTGATTTTATGAAAGTTAAATATTTATAATACTGTCGTTTGAATTTCGCGCTCTGCAATTTCACCGGATGTTGGCCAGGTGGGACGCTACCTGCCCATAAAAAGTTAATCAAATTACATTCTAAACTGAAGATCATGATTAGGTGATTATTGGAGTCAGGTGTGTTAGCTGGGGTAGAACTGTGACACCAATCAGGCCCTCAAGGACTGGAATTGCCCACCCCTGGTCTACAGACATGTCGATAGACGTAGTATAAACCAGCCTTTAGTCTTGAAATCTTTGGTTGTTTAGTACACTACTGTACTCACTCTGTTTAGCACATGGCCTGTGAATCTTTAAAGAGATGGGTGGGGCTAAGGCTTAAGAGGGTATGAACAAAGCTGAATGGTTTAGACAAATAGGAACTCTCCAGTAGGTGTACCAAAACATTCAAGCGCTATTTTATCAAAAGTGGGGTTACAAGTTTATCAACTTTCAAAGCAGACTGTCCCATTGTTCCTCAACTGTAGTGTACGAGTCTCTACTTTTATCCAATGTAAAAAACACAATTTCAAATGTTGCTACATCGAACCGGTCGGTCATATTTAAAGAATAGGATTAAATTAAATCAAACTTTAAATAGTGCATTTAAAGTTTGATTTGATTTAGTCCTATTGTTTTACTTAGATTTTTGGTTGAGACGTACACGGAGTTTACAAAACATTAGGAACGCCGTCCTAATATTGAGTTGCACCCCCTTTTCCCCCTGAACAGCCTGAATTTTGTCGGGGCATGGACTACAAGCTGTCGAAAGCGTTCCACAGGGATGCTGGCCCATGTTGACTCCAACGCTTCCCCACAGTTGTGTCAAGGCTGGATGGCCATTGGGTGGTGGACCACTCTTGATTCACAAGGGAAACTGTTGAGTGTGAAAAACCCAGCAGCGTTGCAGTTCTTGACAAACTCAAACCGGTGCACCTGGCACCTACTACCATACCCCATTCAAAGGCACTTAAATCTTTTGTCTTGCCCATTCACCCTCTGAATGGCACATACACACAATCCATGTCTTAATTGTCTCAAGGCTTACAAATCAGTCTCCTCCCCTTCACCTACCCTGATTGAAGTGGATTTAACAAGCAACATCAATAAGGGATTATAGCTTTCATCTGGTATGTCATGGAAATAATGTTTTGTTCCTAATGTTTTGTACACCTCAGTGTAGATGTGTGTATGTACTGAAATGCTAGTTATGTGTGACTAAGGTTTATGTAGTTCTGTCCTTGAGTTGTTCTCGTCTATTGATGTTTTGTTGTGAATGTTCTGTATTATCTATGTCATGTTTCATGTCAGAGTCTTCTCCCGCAAGAGGCTGAAAAGATTTGGCATGGGCCCTCAGATCCTAACAAAGTTCTACAGCTGCACCATTGAGAGCATCTTGACTGGCTGCGTCACCTCTTGGTATGGCAACTACAAGGCACTCGACCAGGAAGGCGCTACAAAGGGTGGTGTATGGCCCACTGGGGCCGAGGTCCCTGCCATCCAGAACATCTATACCAGGCGGTGTCAGAGGAAGGCACAACAAATTGTCAGCATCCAGCCACCCAAGCCATAGAATGTTCTCTATGCTACAGCATAGCAAACAGTACCAGTGCACTAAGTCTGGAACCAACAGGATCCTGAACAGCTTCCACCCCCAAGCCATAAGATTTATAAACAAGACTGCTAAATAGCTAATCAAATTGCTACCTACTGCTGCTACTGTCTATTATTTATCCTGTTGCCTACTGACTTTAACCCTACTTATTTGTACATACAGTAGCTACCCCAATTACCTCACACCCCTATACATCAACTTGGTACTGTTACTCCCTATATTTAGCCATGTTATTTTGACTCATTATTGTTATTCACTGTTAGTCTACACCTGTGGATTTAGAAGCATGACACATACAATGTGATTTGATTTGGGAACCTTTGATTTAGAAACACTTCAGACGTGCCCCAAATGGCACCCTTTTCCTGACAGTAGTTGCCATTTTTGCACGTAGCCTTCTCTGACCCAGACCAGCATATCGATCCAGCCAGCCAGCCAGCCAGACAGCTGAGAGGAAACACTCAATATAAGCACTTCAAGGTTCAAATATTTCATTATGTCCCAGACAGATTCTTTATCAGGTGTTGTGAGGAGTCACTAGATTGAATTAGTAGTAGCAGCGCAGAAGTCTTACCTATTCCTGGTTCAGTACTACGACCCAGGGTGTACAGGGGTCTTTCTAAAAATAACTGGGACCAATGTGTGACATTAGGATCAACATTTCAAAATGGTTTGAAACAAAAACATTTAAATCATTTTTATGCAGTTCCACATGTGTACTTCAAGGAATATATACTGAGTGTACAACACATTAAGAACACCTGCTCTTTTCATGACAGACTGCCCAGGTGATAGCTATGCTCCCTTGTTGAAGTCACTTGTTAAATCCACTTCAAATCAGTGTATATGAAGGGTAGGAGACAGCTAAAACAAATATTTGCAAGCCTTGAGACAATTGAGACATGGATTGTGTGTGTGCGTCATTCAATATGGGTGAATGGGCAAAACAAAATATTTAAGTGCTCCTGAGTGGTGCAGCAGTCTAAGGCACTGCATCTCAGTGCTAGAGGCGTCACTACAGACCCTGGTTAGGTTCCAGGCTGTATCACAACCGGCCGTGATTGGGAGTCCCATAGGGCGGCGCACAATTTGCCCAGCGTCATCCGGGTTAGGGTTTGGCCAGGGTAGGCCGTCATTGTAAATAAGAATTTGTTCTTAACTGACTTGCCTAGTTAAAGGTTACATAAAAAAAAATTTAAAAAAATGATTTTGACACCCTGTAGAGTCCATGCTCCAACGGGGTGCAACTCAATATTAAGAAGGTGCTCTTAATGTTTGTTTACTCAGTGTAAATATCTAAAAAACATAGGCGTACGACTATACATCATTTAAGCAGGGTTCATACAGACAAAGTAGCCACCCTTTGCCTTGACAGCTCAACCAGCTTCATGAGGTAGTCACCTGGAATGCATTTCAATTAACAGGTGTGCCTTGTTAAAAGTGAATTTGTGGAATTTATTTCCTTCTTAATGCATTTGAGCCAATCAGTTGTGTTGTGACAAGGTAGGGGTGGTATACAAAAGATAGCCCTATTTGGTAAAAGACTAAGTCCATATTATGGCAAGAACAGCTCAAATAAGCAAAGAGAAACAACAGTCCACAATTACTTTAAGACATGGTCAGTCAATGCGGAACATTTCAAGTGCAGTCGCAAATACCATCAAGCGCTATGATGAAACTGGCACTCATGAGGACCGCCACAGGAAAGGAAGACCCAGAGTTACCTCTGCTGCTGAGGATAAGTTCATTAGAGTTAACTGCACCTCAGATTCCAGCCCAAATAAATGCTTCGGAGTTCAAGTAAAAGACATCTCAACATCAACTGTTCAGATGAGACTGTGTGAATCAGACCTTCATGGTCAAATTGCTGCAAAGAAACCACTACAAATGGACACCAATAAGAAGAGACTTGCTTGGGACAAGAAACACGAGCAATGGACATTAGATAAGTGGAAATCTGTCCTTTGGTTCCAACCGCCGTGTCTTTGAGAGACGCAGAGTAGGTGAACGGATGATCTCCGCATGTGTGGTTCCCACCGTGAAGCATGGAGGTGGTGGTGTGATGCTTTCCTGGTGACACTGTCAGTGATTTATTTAGATTTCAAGGCACAATTAACCAGCATTGTAACCACAAAATTCTGCAGCGATACGCCATCCCATCTGGTTTGCGCTTAGTGGGACTATTATTTGTTTTTAAACAGGACAAAGACCCAACACACCTCCAGGCTGTGTAAGGGCTATTTGACCAAGGAGAGTGATGGATTGCTGCATCAGATGACCTGGCCTCCACAATCACCCGACTTCAACCCAATTGAGATGGTTTGGGATGAGTTGGACCGCAAAGTAATGATGTCCGTTGTTTCTCTTTGCTTATTTGAGCTGATCTTGCCATAATATGGACTTGATCTTTTACCAAATAGGGCTATCTTCTGTATACCACCCCTACCTTGTCACAGCACAACTGATTGGCTCAAACGCATTAAGAGTGAAATAAATTCCACAAATTAACTTTTAACAAGGCACACCTATGAATTGAAATGCATTCCAGGTAACTACCTCATGAAGCTGGTTGAGAGAATGCCAAGAGTGTGCAAAGCTGTCATCAAGGCAAAGGGTGGCTACTTTGAAGAATCTCAAATATACAATTTTTTGATTTGTTTAACACTTTTTTTGTTACTACATGATTCCATATGTGTTATTTCATAGTTTTGATGTCTTCACTATTATTCTACAATGTAGAAAATAGTAAAAATAAAAACCCTTGAACGATTAGGTGTGTCCAAACTTTTGACTGGTACTGTAGCTATCTTAATGTAATGACGTGAAAAAACACTTGCAGATATTTATCAATGACTTATCAACAGCTGTAACCAGTTGTCCAGCGTAGGAAATCCTCACTGGTACACTAGTTTATAGAAAGACCGTAGGCTCCAGACAGAATACAGCAAGCATGTTTATTTATCTGTGTGTGCGTGTGCATCTGCCCTCATCTGTGTCTATATAGAAAACATTTCAGGTTATTCCGGTTGGTTGGTAGTTGAGGAAAGGCAGAAGATTCAAACCAGGTGGCGAGACAGACAGACTGGCATGTGGTAGCCAGCTCTACTCATTGACAACTTGAGCGCACACATGCAACACACACACAGATATGCCCAACCATCAACCAATCACAGAACAGATTCTATGTTCAACACATTTACACTGGGGCGGCAGGGTAGCCTAGTGGTTAGAGCATTGGGCTAGTAACCGAAAGGTTGCAAGTTCGAATCCCTGAGCAGACAAGGCACAAATCTGTCGTTCTGCCCCTGAACAAGGCAGTTCCTATTTCCTAGGCCGTCATTGAAAATAAGAATTTGTTCTTAACTGACTTGCCTAGTAAAATAAAAAATATTTTTAGAAGTAGAGGATGTCAAAAGTGGGATTTCTTCATCTTAAGCCCATAAAACTACATAGTAACACAGTAGTGTTTCCCCACTCTACAAAGTAAGCAAGTGGCTGATAGTGGCTTTGGTGTGTGGATATGAGTTTACAGCTGGCAGATTGACTGCTGTGGTGGCTCTCTTGATAGCACCAAAGACTTGGTTTGTGTCTTGGGCAAAGGCAGGGCGGGGGTTATAAGAAGTGTGCTTGCTTGGCGAATTGCTAATTTGAGATAAAATGGCTACACTCCAAAGCCAGCCGTGCTGTTTCTCTCAATCTAGATCTAGATTGTCAAGAGAATATCACCTTCCAGCTAACCCATCCCAAGTAATCAGTCCATATAGAAAGGCCTTCCCTGTAGTCAGTGAGAGGTTAGGCAGAAGCCCTCAGGAGTATTGACTCTCTGAACCATTCTGAAAAGTTCCAGTGGGAAAGATTAAACATGTTCCCTGAATCGAGGCAGTAAGAAGCGCATTCCTGTAAATCGGGTCTAATTTCTACCCAGTTGCCGTGTTGGCTAAATTCAAAACGTGTGTGTTTTTCTCCCTCCTTTTCAGACAGCAGCCATAGCAGCCTTAGTAGCCTCCCCCTCTGCAATCCATGGCAGCTACCTTCCACTGACAACAAGCAAGCAAATAAAGCTTTTTCAGCAGAGCCATTGTTAAGAACGGGGTGTGTGTGAGCTTGCATGTTTCCATGTTAAATGTCCCGTTACATGCGATTCATATTGAAATATACAGTAGTGTGTTCATGTACGCAGGAGTTGTTTCGTTCTTGCAACAAATCAGGAACAAATTACATCTGTATACCTATACTGAACAAAACTATTAACAACAAGTAAAGTATTGTTTCCATGTTTCATGAATTGAAATAAAAGATAACAGAAATGTTCCACATGCACAACCTTGTTCACATCCGTTAGTGAGCATTTCTCCTTTGCCAAGATAACCCATCCACCTGACAGTTGTGGCATATCAAGAAGCTGATTAAAACAGCACGATCATCACAAAGGTGCACCTTGTGCTGGGGACAATAAAAAGGCCACACCAAAATGTGCCGTTTTGTCACAACACAATGCCACAGATGTCTCAAGTTGAGGGAGCGTGCAATTGGCATGCTGAATGCAGGAATTTCTAACATAGCTGTTGCCAGAGAATTTAATGTTAATTTCTCTACCATAAGACGCCTCCGACGCTGTTTTAGAGAATTTGGAAGTACGTCAAACTGGCGGGATCATCTGAGACCAGCCCTGAAATCGGTCTGTAATAAAGCCCTTTTGTGGGGAGAAGGTCCTGGCTCCCCAGTGGGTGGGCCTGGCTCCCAAATAGGTGGGCCTATGCAATCCCAGGCCCACCAATGGCTGCACCCCTGCCCAGTCATGTGAAATCCATAGATTAGGGCTTCATTTATTTATTGCAATTGGCTGATTTTCTTTATATGAACTGTAAACTCAGTAAAATCATTGAAAATTGTTGCCTTTTGCATGTTGCGTTTATATTTTTGTTCAGTACAGATGCATATGTAGATGCATGTCTGTGTGTTTACCGTGTGCAAATAGACAATGATTGTTTTATGCCGTCTATAAAATCCACTTCTTAATAGTGTGAATTAGCAATGGGCTCTCTCGTTATAAGCATTTGAGTAAATGGATTGTGTGCATGTTCCTCATCTGGAGGGTAGGGTTAACCGATGGATGTCTAACTAGCTAGGCCTAGGACTGCACACTGAATGTTTCAGAGCCAAATAACTTGACATGTCTGAGAGGTGACAGACGCTGTAGCAGAGACATTAAAAATAGAGTAGACGGCCAGTGCGCATCTGTGCGTGTGTGTAAGAGAGAAGATTGGCACTCCTTTCTCCTTCAAAAGCACTACAACAAATCCTATAAATTCAAATAAATAAATCTGCATTCCCACCACCCTTGACTTGAGACATAGCATATACATAAATCATCCTGAAAGGGAGATGAATATACCTTATCACATTGGGGTGTATACAATCATGGATAGTGCACACTACATACACGTGTTTATGTATAGTGATGAGGGTTAGTGTGTTTGATACAGGGGAGAACCACTGGCCACTCTCATTGAAGCCGCTGGAGTTCAAGGCTGAACGCGGTCCTGCAGGCATTGTTAGCAGAAAACAGGATCCCCATTTTATTGAATGGAAAACTGGCGGTCTTTGTGGTCAATCTTCATGTAAATAAATAAAACGTTTGGTGGTACCAATAACTGCTTCTAATACACCAGACGTATGTCCTTGAACAGATTATTTAAAAATTCACAGCCTACAATACCCTGGTCGACCTTCAACTTGAGTTACTCAATGAGAGGAGGCAGCACCAAGCAAGCCTGCAACGTCACTTCCTGGAGTAGCCAAAACTGCACGTTATGTCTCCATGAGACGGCATCTGAACAGACTTAATTTAGTTTTAATGCGCTATTGAGCTTCTCATAGGAAAGAATGGTGTCACATGAAAATAAAATCGATGACCTACGAGCAAGATTAAGATTAAACGGGACATTAAAAACTGTAATATCTTATGTTTCACGGAGTCGTGGCTGAACGAAGACATGAATAACTTATAGCTGGCGGGTTTTACACTGTATTGGCAGGATAGAACAACAGCCTCTGGTAAGACAAGCGGTGCCGGTCTATGTATATTTGTAAACAACAGCTGGTGCACGATATCTAAGGAAGTCTCAAGGTTTTGCTTGCCTGAGGTAGAGTATCTCATGATAAGCTGTAGATCACACCTAGAGAGTTCATCTATATTTTTCATAGCTGTCTACACACCACCACAGACCGATGCTGGCACTAAGACCGCACTCAATGAGCTGTATACCGCCATAAGCAAACAGGAAAACACTCATCCAGAGGCGGCGCTCCTAGTGGCCGGGGACATTAATGGAGGGAAACTTAAATCAGTTTGACCTAATTTCAACCAGCATGTTAAATGTGACACCAGAGGGGGGAAAAAACAAAACAACAACTCTAGACCACCTTTACTCCACACACACAGAGACGCGTACAAAGCTCTCCCTCAACCTCCATTTCGCAAATCTGACCATAATTCTATTCTCCTGATTCCTGCTTACAATAAAAACATTTAAGCAGGAAGCACCAGTGACTCGGTCAATAAAAAGTAGTCCGATGAAGCAGATGCTAAGCTACAGGACTGTTTTGCTATCACAGACTGGATAATGTTCCGGGATTCTTCCGATGCATTGAGGAGTACACCACATCAGTCACTGGCTTCATCAATAAGTGCATTGATGACATCGTACCTACAGTGACTGTACATACATACCCCAACCAGAAGCCATGGATTACAGGCAACATCCGGACTGAGCTAAAGGGTAGAGCTGCCGCTTTCAAGGAGCAGGACTCTAACCCGGAAGCTTATAAGAAATCCTGCTATACGCTCTGACGAGCCATCAAACAGGCAAAGCTTCAATACAGGAATAAGATTGAATCGTACGACACCGGCTCCGACGCTCGTCGGATGTGGCAGAGCTTGTAAACTATTACAGACTACAAAAGGGAAGCACAGCCGAGAGCTGCCCAGTGACACGAGCCGACTAGACGAGCTATATTACTTCTATGCTCGCGTCGAGGCAAGTAACACTGTGCCCAAGAACACTAAGGTAACCAGCTTAAATGACTACAGACCTGTAGCACTCACGTCTGTAGCCATGAAGTGCTTTGAAAGGCTGGTCTTGGCTCACATCAACACCATTATCCCAGAAACCCTAGACCCACTCCAATTTGCATACCGCCCTAACAGATCCACAGATGATGCAATCTCTATTGCACTCCACACTGCCCTGTCCCACCTGGACAAAAGGAACACCTTTGTAAGAATGCTATTCATTGACTACAGCTCAGCGTTCAACGCCATAGTGCCCTCAAAGCTCATCACTAAGCTAAGGACCCTGGGTCTAAACACCTCCCATGGCAAATGGATCCTGGACTTCCTGACGGGCACCCCCAGGTGGTAAGGGTAGATAACAACACATCCGCCACGTTGATCCTCAACACGGGTGCGAGCTCAGTCCCCTACTGTACTCCCTGTTCACTCATGACTGCACAGCCAGGCACGACTCCAACACCATCATTAAGTTTGCCGATGACACAACAGTGGTAGGCCTGATCACCGACAAGACGAGACAGGCTATAGGGAGATGGTTAGAGACCAGGCTGTGTGGTGCCAGGACAACAACCTCTCCCTCAACGTAATCAAGACAAAGGAGATGATTGTGGACTACAGGAAAAGGAGGACCAAGCACACCCCTATTCTCATCGACGGGGCTGTAGTGGAGCAGGTTGACAGCTTCAAGTTCTTTGGCGTCCACATCACCAACAAACAAACAAACAAACAAACACGGTCCAAGCACATCAAGACAATCGTGAAGAGGGCACAACAAAACCGATCCCCCTCAGGAGACTGAAAATATTTGTCATGGGTCCTGAGATCCTCAAAAGGTTCTACAGCTGCACCATCGAGAGCATCCTGACTGGTTGTTTCACTGCCTGGTATGGCAACCACTGGGCCTCTGACCGCAAGGCACTACAGAGCTTTCTGCCATCCAGGACCTCTATACCAGGCGGTGTCAGAGGAAGGCCCTAAAAATTGTCAAATACTC
The DNA here is from genome assembly GCF_002910315.2 of Salvelinus sp. IW2-2015. NCBI lineage: Eukaryota > Metazoa > Chordata > Actinopteri > Salmoniformes > Salmonidae > Salvelinus > Salvelinus sp. IW2-2015. The sequence goes on along the minus strand of NC_036842.1, from coordinate 1,775,973 downwards.
CAGCCACCCTTAGTCATGGACTGTTCTCTTTGCTACCGCACGGCAAGCAGTACCGTAGCGCCAAGTCTAGGTCCAAGAGGCTTCTAAACAGCTTCTACCCCCAAGCCATAAGACTCCTGAACATCTAATCAAATGGCCACCTAGACTATTTGCATTGCCCCCCCTCCCCCCCCTCTTTTGTCCTGCTGCTACTCTCTGTTATTATCCATGCATAGTCACTTTAATAACTCTCTCTACATGTACATATTACCTCGACTAACCATTGACTCTGTACCGGTACACCCTGTATATAGCCTCGCTATCGTTATTTTACTGCTGCTCTTTAATTATTTGCAACTTTTATTTCTTATTCATATTTTTTGGGTATATTTTTTTAAACTGCATTGTTGGTTAAGTAAGCATTTCACTGTAAGGTCTACACCCGTTGAATTCGGCGCATGTGACAAACGCTACCCTATTCCCTATACCAGAGCTCTATGGTAGTGCATCGAATAGGGAGCCATTTGGAACAAATACAGAGAGATGCTGCTGGGGAGATAGACTACTGATATAAACACTGATCTACTGGTTTAATGGCCAATTATGGCCATTTCTCTGGCTGGTATATTCCCAGATTAGCAATGATTTATGTTTCCCTTATTGGCTGTGATCACCTATACAGTATTTATACAGGAGATATTGTGTGTGTGTATGCGGTGTGGGTGTAACTCTAGCTGGAGTATTGCCTCATGTGATTCTGCAGCAAGGTGTTCCTGCCAGGGGAAAGATTTGTCCTTAAGCCAGAAAACTCTGACAAACAAGACCGCAGTGTCCTCCGTGCCAGCAGCACAGGCGCTCACACACACACAGCAGTGCAGAGAAAACAGAGCAGAGCTCTTTCCCACTGGGCACAAACTGGTTGAATCAACATTGTTTTAATGTAATTTGTTTGTGTTTTAATGTAAAAAGTATTGTGATGTGGAATCTCTGGAAAATACATTGGATTTGAAAAAAGTAATACACTTTTGTTTTGAGGTTGAAATGTCAACCACAAGTTAACATAGACAAACCTTGTATAAAATATGTTGAATTTGTACCTTTAAAAACAACGTCAGATGTTCAATGTTATATCCACTATCAGAAAAAAAGAACAATAAGCTGGGCAGTACATCCTACTGGAAAATTGATCTACAGTTGAAGTCAGACGTTTACATACACCTTAGCAAAATACATTTAAACTCAGTTTGTCACAATTCCTGACATTTAATCCTAGTAAAAATCCCCTGTTTTAGGTCAGTTAGGATCACCACTTTATTTTAAGAATGTGAAATGTCAGAATAATAGTAGAGAGAATGATTTATTTCAGCTTTTATTTCTTTCATCAYATTCCCAGTGGGTCAGAAGTTTACATACACTCAATTAGTATTTGGTAGCATTGCCTTTAAATTGTTTAACTTGGGTCAAACGTTTCGGGTAGCCTTCCACAAGCTTCCCACAATAAGTTGGGTGAATTTTGGCCCATTCCTCCTGACAGAGCTGGTGTAACTGAGGTTTGTAGGCCTCCTTGCTCACACATGCTTTTTCAGTTCTGCCCACAAATTTTCTATAGGATTGAGGTCAGGGCTTTGTGATGGCCACTCCAATATCTTGACTTTGTTGTCCTTAAGCCATTTTGCCACAACTTTGGAAGTATGCTTGGTGTCATTGTCCATTTGGAAGACCCATTTGTGACCAAGCTTTAACTTCCTGACTGATGTCTTGAGATGTTGCTTCAATATATCCACATCATTTTCCTCCCTCATGATGCCATCTATATCGTGACATCTATGATGCTGCCACCCCCATGCTTCACGGTTGGGATGTTGTTCTTCGGCTTGCAAGCTTCCCACTTTTTCCTCCAAAGATAATGATGGTCCTTATGGCCAAATAGTTCTATTTTTGTTTCATCAGACCAGAGGACATTTCTCCAAAAAGTACGATCTTTGTTCCCATGTGCAGTTGCAAACCGTAGTCTGGATTTTTTAATGGCGGTTTTGGAGCAGTGGCTTCTTTGCTGAGCGGCCTTTCAGATGATGTCGATATAGGACTGGTTTTACTGTGGATATAGATACTTTTGTACCTGTTTCTGCCAGCATCTCCACAAGGTCCTTTGCAAATTGTTGTTCGGGATTGATTTGCACTTTTTGCACCAAAGTACTTTCATCTCTAGGAGACAGAACGCGTCTCCTTCCTGAGAGGTATGATGGCTGCGTGGTCCCATGGTGTTTATACAGATGGATGTGGTACCTTCAGCCATTTGGAAATTACTCCCAAGGATGAACCAGACTTGTGGAGGTCTACAATTATTTTTCTGAGGTCATGGCTGATTTCTTTTGATTTTCCCATGACGTCAAGCAAAGAGGCACTGAGTTTGAAGGTAGGCCTTGAAATACATCCACAGGTACACCTCCAATTGACTCAAATTATGTCAATTTGCCTATCAGAAGCGTCTAAAGCCATGACACCATTTTCTGGAATTTTCCAAGCTGTTTAAAGGCACAGTCAACTTAGTGTATGTTAACTTCTGACCCACTGGAATTGTGATACAGTGAATTATAAGTGAAATAATCTGTCCGTAAACAATAGTTGGAAAAATGACTTGTGTCATGCAAACAGTAGATGTCCTAACCGACTTGCCAAAACTATAGTTTGTTAACAAGAAATTTGTGGAGTGGTTGAAAAACAAGTTTTAATGTCTCCAACCTAAGTGTATGTAAACTTCCGACTTCAACTGTATCTAGAGCTGTATTGCCCAAGTACGTGCAGAGTTATGTGCATCCTTTCAAGCACACCCTTCTCATTAACAAATAAGGTTTTATATGATAACTCTTGGCTAAATAAAGAGAAAAAGTATTGATTATTATATTATTATTTGTGCCCTGGTTCTATAAGAGTTATTTTTCACTTCCCAGGAGCCGGGTTGTGACAAACTGACATTCATTCTTATGTTTAATAAATGTATCGTATAGTGTGTGTGTGGCAGGCTTACAATGATGGCAAAAAACAACAACATTTGAGAGTGCGCTGACCCTGGTGCTAGAGGGGGTACGCAGCTGGAGGTTAAATGTTTGAAGGGGTACGGGACTATAAAAAGTTTGGGAACCACTGATCTAGGGCTACCCTTTGGCTTACACGGGACCCAGACCGGCTGCGCGCGTGCGCCATCGTGCATAAATGTATTTTGTCCCCCTCACACCAAATGAGATCACATATATCAAAACAAAGTCTGAACCAATTATATTAATTTGGGGACAGGTCGAAAAGCATTAAACATGTATGGCAATTTTATAGCTAGCTTGCACTTGCTAGCTAATTTCTCCTATTTAGCTAGCTTGCTGTTGCTAGCTAATTTGTCCTGGGATATAAACATTGAGTTGTTATTTTATCTGAAATGCACAAGGTTCTCTACTCCGACAATTAATCCACACATAAAACGGCCAACCGAATCGTTTCTAGTCATCTCTCCTCCTTCAGCAGGTACCCACGGTTGCCATCTCCTCATTGGTTATACCCACGTGGGTGACTGAAAGACGAACGAGGTCAGTGGCGGTAATGCACCTAATTTATGAAATGCAGATCGCATTATAAAGTCAAKRSARRWMRMRKYRKRMMKTYWMKWSWMKWRAMKKYMYRMYKYKWYYTSYMTTGACTTTATAATGCGATCTGCATTTCATAAATTAGGTGCATTACCGCCACTGACCTCGTTCGTCTTTCAGTCACCCACGTGGGTATAACCAATGAGGAGATGGCAACCGTGGGTACCTGCTTCTATAAACCAATGAGGAGATGGGAGAGGCAGGACTTGCAGCGCGATCTGCGTCAGAAATAGAACTGCCTTCTATTTTAGCCCATGGCAACGCAGACGCTCGTTGGCGCGTGCGAGCAGTGTGGGTGCAATAATTGAATAGCATAGATTTCTAAATGTATTTAGCAGCGCACGCGATCCAAGCGGTGTAGTCAGCCTGTTAGTCACGGACTATTATCAATGTGCTATGGTGAGAATGATTGTTGAGAGATCTCAATTTAAAAAACTATACTGAACAAAAATATACATGCAAAAGGCAACAATTTCAAAGATTTTACTGAGTTACAGTTCATATAAGGAAAACAGTCAATTTAAATAAATTCATTGGTCCTAATCTATGGATTTCAAATGACTGGGTGGGTTTGGGAGGGCATAGGCCCACCACCCACTCAGATTTAGTTTTTCCCCCACACACAGGTTACACATGGTCTGAGATTGCGAGGCTGGTTGGAAGTACTGACAAAATCTCTAAAATGACATTGGACGTAGTTTATTGTCCAAAAATGTACATTCAATTGTCTGGCAACACCTCTGGTGGACATTCCTGCAGTCGACATGCAAACTGCACACTCCATAATAACTTGAGACATCTGTGGCATTGTGTTGTTTGAGAAAACGGCACATTTTAGAGTGGCCGTTTATTGTCCCCAGCACAAAGTGAACCTGTGTAATGATCGTGCTGTTTAAGCAGCTTCTTGATATGCCACACCTGTCAGGTGGATGGGTTATCTTGGCAAAGGAGAAATGCTCACTAACAGGGATGTAAACAAATTTGTTCAGTATAAACAACAAAAAACACTATCGCTATCGAAGTCATTCCAAAGTGTAGGTTTTACAGAGCAAATTAAATGTGACCATACTATATCAATCATATACTGTATCAATGATGCTATATAGGCCTATACACACATTGAAAAGTATGTGGACACCACTTTAAATGAGTGGATTCAGCTATTTCAGCCACACCCGTTGCTGACAGGTGAATAACATCGAGCACACAGCCATGCAATCTCCATACACACATTGGCAGTATAATGTCCTTACTGAAGAGCTCAGTGACTTTCAACATGGCACCGTCATAGGATGCCACCTTTCCAACAAGTCAGTTTGTCAAATTTCTGCCCTAGAAGTGCCCCGGTCAACTGTAAGTGCTCTTATTGTGAAGTGGAAACGCCTAGGAGTAGCTCAGCCACACAAGCTCACAGAATGGGACCACAGAGTGCTGAAGTACCTAGCGCGTAAAAAAAATAAAGTCTGTCCTCAGTTGCAACACTCCCTACCGAGTTCTAAACTGCCTCTGGAAGCAACGTCAGCACAATAACTGTTCGTCGGGAGCTTCATGAAATGGGTTTCCATGGCCGAGCAGCCGCACACAAGCCTAAGAATACCATGCTCAACGCCAAGCTTCGGCTGGAGTGATGTAAAGCCTGACGCCATTGGACTCTGGAGCAGTGTAAACACGTTCTCTGGAGTGATTAATCACGCTTCACTATCTGGCAGTCCGTCAGACGAATCTGGGTTTGGCGGATGCCAGAAGAACGCTACCTGCCCAAATGCATAGTGCCAACTGTAAAGTTTGGTGGAAGAGGAATAATGGTCTGGGGCTGTTTTTCATGGTTCGGGCTAGGCACCTTAGTTCCAGTGAAGGGAAATATTAACTCTACAGCATACAATTACATTCTAGGCGATTCTGTGCTTCCAACTTTGTGGCAACAGTTTGTGTAAGGCCCTTTCCTGTTTCAGCATGACAATGCCTCCTCGCACAAAGCAAAGTCCATACAGAAACGGTTTGCCGAGATCGGTATGAAATAACTTGACTGGCCTGCACAGAGCCCTGACCTCAACCCCATCGAACACCTTTGGGATGAATTGGAACGCTGACTGCGGGCCTAATTGCCCAACATCAGTGCCCGACCTCACTAATGCTCGTGGCTGAATGGAAGCAAGATTCCCAGATTGAGGTTACTATAACTACAGTATAAATATATTCTTATGTAATCATGTAAAGCATGCATATTCAAGATATCCACAGGCCTGCGGCGACCTATCTTCACAATTTCTGTAATCACCTGTGCAGAATCTTGAACGGCATTGATCACTTGCACCATGTACTTTTAATGTAATCTCAACTACAATCCAGGTGATTTGGTTCTGCTATTAGATTAATCTGTTGTATACAGTAAATAAACAAAATATCATATTTGACATTGGAATTTGGTTGTGATTTTAGATTGTTGAAAGTATAGTGATAACACATTGGAAATGCAACTAACTTTTGGCTGAGTGGGTAAATATAGGTTGTAATCTCATTGAGCAACGTCTCAACCAAATATTGCCCAATTATCCATGTTGAAATTACATTGTGTGCCCAGTGGGTTCTGTCAGATCGTGTACAGAACGCCGAGTACACATCCATCACAGCGAGAGAGGGAGAGAGAGGCGGGAGAGAGTGAGGGAGAGGGAGAGAAGAGGAAGTAAGAAAGTAAGAGATGAAAATGAGGGGAGAGAAGTGATGAGGGGGAGTCGGGGTCAGAGAGAGGGTGAAAGTAGAGGGAGTAAATAGAGAGCGCCACCACAGGGAAACGTCAGTAAGTCAGCTAGCGCCACCACAGGGAAACGTCAGTAAGTCAGCTCGTCAGTAAGTCAGCTAGCGCCACCAAACAGGGAAACGTCAGTAAGTCAGCTAGCGCCACCACAGGGAAACGTCAGTAAGTCAGCTAGCGCCACCACAGGGAAACGTCAGTAAGTCAGCTAGCGCCACCACAGGGAAACATAGTAAGTCAGCTAGCGCTACCACAGGGAAACGTCGAGAAAGTCAGCTAGCGCCACCACAGGGAAACGTCAGTAAGTCAGCTAGCGCACCACAGGGAAACATTAGTAAGTCAGCTAGCGCTACCACAGGGAAACGTCAGTAAGTCAGCTAGCGCCACCACAGGGAAACGTCAGTAAGTCAGCTAGCGCCACCACAGGGAAACGTCAGTAAGTCAGCTAGCGCCACCACAGGGAAAAGTCAGTAAGTCAGCTAGCGCCACCACAGGGAAACGTCAGTAAGTCAGCTAGCGCACCACAGGGAAACGTCAGTAAGTCAGCTAGCGCCACCACAGGGAAACGTCAGTAAGTCAGCTAGCGCCACCACAGGGAAACGTCAGTAAGGTACTAGGGAAAAGTCAGTAAGTCAGCTAGCGCTACCACAGGGAAAAGTCAATAAGTCAGCTAGCGCCAACCACATGGAAACGTCAGTAAGTCAGCTAGCGGTCAGTAAGTCAGCTAGCGCCACCACAGGGAAACGTCAGTAAGTCAGCTAGCGCCACCACAGGGAAACGTCAGTAAGTCAGCTAGCGCCACCACAACAGACATGTCCAACACCTATACAGTCATCTTTTCTAGGTACAGGAGACTCCCTTTTCCTCTGTATCCCTTACGCTCTTTCTGTCCCACTCTCTGCTTCTCATTCCGTCTCTTACAAAAGGTCAGGCTCCCCACAGAGAGGGAGGAGAGGACAACAGAAAATGACTGGAATGATTAAATGATGATACCTCTGTGTTCAGTCACTAGTACCTATACCCAGTCTCCCTCTCGCTCTGCTTGCCTCTGAGCTTATTGCACTGCTCCCACTCACAAGGGTTAATAAGGATATGACACTTAAGTCTTCTTTCTCTTTTTTCTTCCTATATGGCGTGTACCGCTCCCTCTACCTATCCCGGGGGTGGAAAGCAATGAAAGTAATAGCTGTGTTAATTTATGGAATGAATGGTGGAGCGTTGCTTTAATAGCAGGACTGGCGTGGGACTGATGCATTTTTCACAATATGACTCACTGTCACACACACACCGCTATTACCGCACGTTAGCTGGGCCTGACGACGAGCTCTGTGAGGGGAGAAAGTGGCTCTGGCCCCGCCCTGAGAGAGATGCATTGTGGGTGTGTTTCTAGAGACAGCGGGCCGAAAGAAGACTGTAATAGCTGAAAATGTAGAGCGGGACTGTATCATTCCAGAAAAAGTAGTGAGTGAGAGAAAAGAAAGGAAAAAAGGGAGGAAATGAGGAGAGCGGTAGAGAGAACTGGGCCAGGCGTTGGATGTGTGTGTGTGTGTATAGAAGTGTTGGGGGCAGTGCAGGCCTGAGTGTGTGTGCTTGAACACAAGTGTGTGGAAATGCTTGGTTGGGGCGATGGGGCCCACCCCTTGGCTGAACCTCCATTCACTCCTGGCTCTGCGCTGCTCTGTGGTCGGGGCTGGAGCTGGCTGAGGGTAATTACAGTTCTGCTCTGAAAGCCACAGCACTGCAGAAAGTATGGTCCAGTATGCACATATGGTCCAGTATAGAGCAATAGAACTGCTCTATATTTTTTTTATTATTTACTCTCTGAAACTTCTAAATGTAATCATAGCCCTTGGTTGTCATACTCCAACCCATACAACCATGCAATTGCAGTACCTTACTGACATAAAAGGCAAACCACACAAGAAACTGATCCTTCCTCCTGTAGCCAGAGGCAACATTATTTTCTCTCAGTAAATATTAACAATACAAAAACACAGCCAGCCCGGCAGCCAGCCAGGCAGGCAGGCAGGGCACCAAGTCAAAGCCATTACCTGTGATATCTTCCAGCCAGTTTCTCTGTAGTCTATACTAGTATACTGTGATCTGGCCTCAGCAATATTTGAATTTAACCACAGCTATTTAACCACACAATCACTGTGAATCAATTATATACCACTGGTTTTAAAATAGTAGAAAGAAAGAGAGGAATACATAGAAGAGAATATAAAATAAGTTAACATTTCACTCTCTGGCTCAACTATCCTCCTTTCAATCAGAGACGCAAATATTTTCTTTCTCAGTTGTTTCTTAGCAACCGGGGAGAACTTTCCAATGACGTCATGCGGAAACATTTTCAGAAGATTAAACTGCGATTAAACTAATTTCATTGAGTTAAGGAACGTTGAACGCTGCAGTGAGCAAAAGAACTGAGAGACAGAGGTTCATATCGACAATCAAGTGTGATTGGAGATGACAGTGGTTGCATCCCAAATGGCACCCTATTCCCTATAGTGGGCCTATAGGGGCTCCGGTCAAAAGTAGTGCACTATAAAAAGGCAATAGGATGCCATTTAGGACACAGCCCGTATCATTACACAGACCAGATACGTGAAGAAATAGACTTCAGTAAGATTTGTAAAAAAAAAAAACGAAATCTGCCTTTTCTGTCTGTGTGTAAGTGAGTCTGGGGCCAGGAGAATTTCTGCTTTGACTGGAGAGAAGAGTTAAGGGTTCTGGCCTAGTGTTTCATCAGCGTTGCAACAACGTTCCAGGAGGGGAGAAAGTGTGTGTGTTTGTGTGCTTACCGTCGGTCGTTCCTCCTGCGACGGAAAAGCTTTTTGGTTTGTGCGATCTCAGCTTCGTTAGGCAGGGGCGGGAAACCCTGCAGAGCGCGAGAGAGAGAGGGAGAGGCTTAGCAAAACACTTTCATCTAAAGCGAGTTACAGTGTGGGCATAGATTGTATGGTCATTGTATGCACAAACTGAATTTCTGAGTGATCTTTTCTTTAGCTAACATGCGTACTGTACATAACGGGTTGTCGTTAGATGGTATTACAGCTACGGATGGAAGTGACGCACAAATCGGCGTCATTTTTGTGTCTTTTCTCCCAAGAAAGAGAGGAATCCAGCACCCCCCTCCCCATGTCTAGTTACCGCCTTCCCTGCCCCTCAGTCTACGCCCATGCAGGCATTGAGCGACGCATGGAACCCACCGCAAATTATAGGTCCACCTCACAACCTCCATTAAGGAAGGAAGGAAGGCAGAGCCACACAGCCAATGCAGAGCTCCTCTCCTCTCCTACCCTTAACTTCTCACAGGAATGTTGGCAGCCTACAATTTCCCCAGACAAGCTCTGAAAGAGGGGAGAAGGTGGGGGGGGAGCACTTAGAAGCAGCGGGGAACCGGCTCCAAGTCAAGACAGCTATATTCCATATGTTGTGTGTGTCGGTGGATGTGTTGGAGTGTGTGTGTAATAATAATAATTTGGTGGGTGCTTATATTTGGCCTATTATTTGTACAATTTGGAATTGGTCATGTGTTATTATTATGTTTTTTTTTTTTGCATATGCCAACTCTCCCTGAGTCACCCTCGGGGAGTGGGGTCACGGCAGGGGTCAGCCATTATCAACAGTGACCGTGGCGCAATCAGGGTTAATCACTTCATCACTTAAACATGGTGGTTTGGTTGTTTTCAGTCGAAACTGGTTTGTCTGGGATGGAACCAGTGTCTGGTGTTGTCATGGTTACAGATGGTCAACTACAAGTTTGAGGAGGAGGATGACTGGGGGGGAAGGGTGTTCAAACATGTGTTTTTGTGTTTGCGTGTTAAAGTGCTGATAATGTTTGTGCACGGTTTGTGTGCCGTAATGTGTGTAACAAGATGTGTTGTACATTTCTGGGGTGGGTTCGTATTTTCTGTTTGACATGGAGTGTGTGTGTGTCTACAACTTCTCTCTATTCTGCCCCTCTGCGGTGACGTGGTATGGCAGTGTGTGGCTCCAGCCCAGGTTCCAACCCTGTTATCTCCCCATCAGCAGTGTCTGCACAGGAAGCAGCAGAAACGCTCACTCTTGGGCAGACACCCTCACTCTAAACCCCCACAGCCCCGCACTTTAATTGCACTTCAGTCAACAGAAATCAGGCGTGCCGCAGAGCCAGCCAGGGTAGGGAAGAGACAGGCACAACCCATACCTCCAACCCTCCTAACACTAACCCATCCCCAACCCTTAATCTCATAAGAAACCACATCCAATAGGCTATGTAGCTAGCTGCACATGATGATATTGTACGATTATCAGACCCCTTGACTTTTTCCACTCTGTTACAGCCTTATTCTAAAATGGATTAAATCATGTTTTCCCCCTCTTCAATCTACACACAATACCCCATAATGACAAAGTGAAAACATTTGTAGATTTTTAGGGTAAATTAATAAAAATATAAAACAATACCAGAAATATCCTGCTATGAGACTCGAAATTGAGCTCAAGTGCATCCTGTTTCCATATATGATCCTTGAGATGTTTATAAGGTCCACAGTTGACACTGCGTGTCAGAGCAAAAACCAAGCCATGAGGTTGAAGGAATTGTCCGTAGCACTCCGAAACAGGATTGTGCCGAGGCGCAGATCTGGGGAAAGGTACCCCAAAAAAGTATGCAGCATTGAAGGTCCCCACGAGCAACGTGGTCTCCATCCTTCTTAAATGGAAAAAGTTTGGAACCACTAAGACTCTTCCTACAGCTGGCCGCCCGGACAAACTGAGCAATTGGGGGAGAAGGGCCTTGGTCAGGGAGGGGACCAAGAACCCGATGGTCACTCTGACATAGCTCCAGAGTTCCTCTGTGGAGATGGGAGAACCTTCCAGAAGGACAACCATCTTTAAAGCACTCCACCAATTAGGTCTTTATGGTAGAGTGGCCAGACGGAAGCCACTCCTTAGTAGAAGGCACCTAAAGACTCAGACCATGAGACACAAGATTCTCTGGTTTAATGAAACCAAGATTGAACTCTTTGGCCTGAATGCCAAGCGTCAAGACTGGAGGAAACCTGGCACCATCCCTAAAGTGAAGCATGGTGGTGGAAGCATCATGCTGTGGGGATGTTTTTCAGTGGCAGGGACTGGGAGACTAGTCTGGATCGAGGCAAAGATGAACAGAACAAAGTACACAGACATCCTTGATGAAAACCTGCTCCAGAGCGCTTAAGACTTCAGACTGGGGCGAAGGTTCACTTTCCAACAGGACAACAACCCTAAACACACAGCCAAGACATCGCAGGAGTGGCTTCGGGACAAGTCTCAATGTCCTTGAGTGGCCCAGCCAGGCCCGGACTTGAACCCGATCGAACATCTCTAGAGAGACCTGAAAATAGCTGTGCAGCAACGCTCCTCATTCAACCTGGCAGAGCTTGAAAGGATCTGCAGAGAGGAATGGGAGAAAATCCCAAGCTTGTAGCGTCATACCCAAGAAGACTTGAGGCTGTAATCTCTGCCAAAGGTGCTTCAACAAAGTACTGAGTAAAGGGTCTGAATACTTAAGTAAATTTAATATTTCAGTTGTATTTATTTTTGCAAAAAGAAAAAAAAAGAAAACGTTTTTGCTTTGTCATCATGGGCTATCGTATGTAGCAATAACAAGGCTATATACAGGGGGTACTGGTACCGAGTCAATGTGGGGTTAGTCGAGGTCATTTGTTCATGTAGGTGTGGGTAAAGTGACTATGCATAGACAAACAGTGAGTAGCAGCAGTGTAAAAACAAAATGGGGGGGAGGGTCAACGTAAATAGTCTGTGTCCATTTGATTAATCATTCAGCAGTCTTATGGCTTGGGGGTAGAAGATGCTCCGGTACCGCTTGCCGTGCGGTAGCAGAGAAAACAGTCCATGACTTGGGTGACTGGAGTCTTTGGCAATTTTTTGGGCCTTCCTCTGACACACCTAGTATACAGAGGTCCTGGACGGCAGGAAGCTTGGCCCCAGTGATGTACTGGGACGTACGCACTACCCTCTGTAGCGCCTTACAGTCAGATGCCGAGAAGTTGCCATACCAGGCGGTGATGCAACCGGTCAGGATGCACTCGATGGTGCAGCTGTAGAACCTTTTGAGGATCTGGGGACCCAAGCCAAATCTTTTCAGTCTCCTGAGAGGGAAAAGGTGTTGTCGTGCCCTCTTCACGACTGTCTTGGTGTGTTTGGACCATGATAGTTCATTGGTGATGTGGACACCAAGGAACTTGAAACTCTCGACCCGCTCCATGACAGCCCAGTCGATGATAATGGGGGCTTGTTTGGCCCGCCTTTTCCTGTAGTCCATGATCAGCTTCTTTGTCTTGCTCACATTGAGGGAGAGGTTGTCCTGACACCTCACTATAGGCTGTCTCATTGTTGTCGGTAAAATCAGGCCTACCACTGTTGTGTCGCCAGCAAACTTAATGATGGTGTTGGAGTCGTGTTTGGCCATGCAGTTGTGGGTGAACAGAGTACAGGAGGGGACTAAGCACACACCCATGAGGGGCCTCAGTGTTGAGGGTCAGCGAGGCAGACGTGTTGTTGCCTATCCTTACCACCTGGGGGCGGCCAGTCAGGAAGTCCAGGATCCAGTTGCAGAGGGAGGTGTTTAGTCCCAGGGTCCTTAGCTTAGTGGGCACAATGGTGTTGAACGCTGAGTCAATGAACAGCATTCTCACATAGGTGTTCCTTTTGTCCAGGTGGGAAAGAGCAGTGTGGAGTGCAATTGAGATTGCGCTATCTGTGGCTCTGTTGGGGCGGTATGCAAATTGGAGTGGGTCTAGGGTATCTGGGATAATGCTGTTGATGTGAGCCAGCGTGAGTGCTACGGGGCAGTACTCATTTAGGCAGTTTACCTTCACTTCCTTGGGCATAGGGACTATAGTGGTCAGCTTGAAACATGTAGGTATTACAGACTCCGTCAGGGTCTGCTCAGTTGTGCACCGGGGTCTCCCACTCCTCTTTCTATTCTGGTTAGAGCCAGTTTGCGCTGTTCTGTGACGGGAGTAGTACACAGCGTTGTACCAGATCTTCAGTTTCCTGGCAATTTCTCGCATGGAATAGCCTTCATTTCTCCGAACAAGAATAGACTGACGAGTTTCAGAAGAAAGTACTTTGTTTCTGGCCATGTTGAGCCTGTAATCAAATCCACAAATGTTGATGCTTCAGATACGCAACTAGTCTAAAGGACAGTTGTATTGCTTCTTTAAAATCAGCACAACAGTTTTCAGATGGGCTAACATAATTGCAAAAGGGGTTTCTAATGATCAATTAGCCTTTCAAATGATCAACTTGGAATAGCTAACACAACGTGCCATTGGAACACAGGAATGATGGTTGCTGATCATGGGTCTCTGTACGCCTATGTAGATAATCCATTAAAAATCAGCCGTTTCTTGCTACAATAGTCATTTACAACATAAACAATGTCTACACTGTATTTCTGATCAATTGTATGATATTTTAATGGACAAAAAAAAGCTTTTCTATCAAAAACAAGGACATTTCTTAGTGAACCCAAACTTTTGAACGGTAGTCTATGTTCAAATATTATTAGTGTTTGCTTCAGCCTGCCTGAAGTGCCTGATGGCCAGGTTTTCATACTATTCTGAGACTATTCTATTGGTTCCATTGCACCAGGCAAGCTCGATCAAGCCCAGTTAAATTGTCTGAAATGATTTCAAATAGTATTTGAACCCTGGTCTGTTCAGACGTAGCTCATTCAGAAGAAGTGAAACTTTCTAGAGGCCCAAACCGCAGGAGGGTGGGGTTCCTTCCCAGTCAGTCTCCTACCCAGAGTCCCCAAGCCAGGCCAGCAGTATGAAACCCTAGAGCACTAAGAGGATCATACCTGGCTTAACAGAGACACGCACACAGCACTGAGCCATTCACTTACACATAAAAACCTTCATAACTCCACTTTAGGTTACACATTTCAGACATAGTCTGGGAGAAGTTAACCAACGAAATTAATGTTGCTGTTCTTTCGAATTTATTTCCCCCCCCCCCTCTTCCTCTATCAAGTTTTCTTCCTCTGTCTAACTAAGCTGCTGTGGTGGTGCTGGGCTCTGATTGGAGGCTGATTGGATACAGATGTGCGCGGAGGCTGGAGGCAGGGGAAGGCCTTTGTAGTGTGGCATGGTGGTAATACGAGCCTGAGACACGCAGCAGAGAACCACAGGAACAGAGGCCCAGCCCCAAGCAGCTAGCCCCGGCCAGATAGTCTTGCCCCGGGGAGTAAGGCAGGAGGAGAGGGGATTCAGAAGGAAAGAGCGCCACCACACCGGGGTGGTCAAGATGAAGGGACACACAAAGAGAGAGTATTGCCAGCCCACACTCCTGGGTCTACACAGTACCGGTATGACAACACTACCAGACAGCCAACACAACACGACCATCTAGTTTTTTAATTTTTTTATTATGAAGTACCCCGGATCCCAGGTCAGTTAGAGGTGTACACAAGTACATTCTGGCGGGTAAGCAGAGGAGATACCCGTGTAGTTATCCTTCTACGGAAAATAAACACCGATCAGTGCCAGTAATATTAATTCACAATAAGTCTGCTTCATTCAGCATTTAACTGGTTAACTTCAGAGAACCCTCGGAGCCAGGGAGACAGATAAAAGATGGGGAAAGGGGGAGAAAAAGTGGGAGGGAGAGAGGCAGAGTTGCATGTTTAGCTACTGTTGGTTTCCTGTAGGATATCATTAGCTGTAATCCTGCTTCCAAATGGTTACCAGATGACTATCTCAACTCCAGTATACTCACGCAGTCATCAAAGCTGAAGAAAAAATGCAAATATTTAGAGAAACGTTAGCCAGGGAGATTTGGGGTTTGCATGGGAATCTGCCGTGACTCATTCCATCATAACTTAAGAGTTTTAAGTGCCGTAAACAAATAAAAAGCGCATTTTAAATAGACAAACTCAGACATGGACGTCAAGACTATTGTCTTCAGACCGGGTCCTGTCTGTACTCCTGAAGCGTATTTTAGACTATGCCGATTGCATTTGGGTGTCTCATCAGTGCAGACAGAGGACCAGACTGATCAAAGAGGTGTGTGCTCAGCACGTCCCCTTCCCCAGCCAGGCAGTATGACTTTTGACCTAGCAGCAGACATAGGGAAGGAGCCTTAGAGTGCTCTGTGGACGTGACGACGGGCCATGGGCCTGTGTGTGTGTGTGTGTGTGTGTGTGTGTGTGTGTGTGTGTGTGTGTGTGTGTGTGTGTAGTATGGAAACATCACCAGGTAGCGCACGTACAGCACCACATTCCAGGGGCTGGGGTTCAGGGGTCAAGAGAAGAGGCTCCAAACTCAGACAGTAACAAACCTTCAGAACATTGAATGTATGACCATGACAACTGTTGTGGAAGAGAAGCCATAACAAGTCATATGCCACCGAGAGCAAGGAAGTCTGTTCTAACACAGTTGATGGAATGGAAGTCAGTCTGGTTGAGGTGACTTCCTCTAACCCCTTACTGTGTAATTATCCTGCTAGATTAAGCTTCATTCACAAAGCCTACACTCCATTGTTCAATCTCTGCTTATTTATGCTTGTTTGGCCTCCCTACAAAAGCAATAAATTAAGGAGAAAAAAAACGACTTAATGTCATTACAGCATGTATTATTTCTAGACTATGGCCTATACAAATTAACTTTCTTTCTGCCGCCTCGCGGTGAAAAATGTGATACGGATATGCCTTCCTCTCTGGGCAGGAAGGAAAACAGTAAAAAAAAAAAAAACACACACAAAAAAACATGTTGCGTCTTAAAGCTGAGATCCGCAACAGCCATGTTTTGGGCCATGTTCTCCACAGAACAAACAAAGTGTCTTTAATTGTTATTGGGGACAACTGGAACTGATTGACGACCATGTCTGACACATGGAAATTTGTCCATAGAGTGCAGAGAGCGAGTAGGGAGAGGGGGAGAAAAGAAGAGAGTGAAAGAGGGGGAGAGAGAGACCGAAAGAGTGACAGAGCGCGAGAGAGATTCTTAGCCACAGCCAATGGAAAGAGAGCTGCTACTGGGAGGGAGGAAGGAAGGGGAGCAGAGTCAGGGCCGTCTGATAACAGACCTGATAACATACTGTGTGTGTGTGTGAGAGAGTGTCGCAAGCAGCCAGCCAAGTAGCTATATTCCATTTGCTGCTGCATCTTGTACCTCAGGCGGCAGCCATTTTGTAATCTATCTTTGCAGACTTTCCTCTTCAGGGGACCTATAATCAATTACAAAAGGGGACTGAGGGGAATATGTGAATTATAAAACATTATCTTGCAATTACTGCCCTGTCCTTTATGTCTGCATTAAATGACTGTTGTTCAATGAGAAATAATGACATATTCCCGCTCAGCCCAGTCAAAACTGTTCGCTGCTCTGGCACCCCAATGGTGGAACAAACTCCCTCACGAC
Source organism: Salvelinus sp. IW2-2015 (assembly GCF_002910315.2). NCBI lineage: Eukaryota > Metazoa > Chordata > Actinopteri > Salmoniformes > Salmonidae > Salvelinus > Salvelinus sp. IW2-2015. The sequence continues at coordinate 1,759,189 of NC_036842.1, read as the reverse complement.
GCCAGGTCAGCGGAGTCAATCACCACCTTCCGGAGACACCTGAAACCCCACCTCTTTAAGGAATACCTAGGATAGGATAAAGTAATCCCTCTAACCCCCCCCCCCCCTTAAAAGAGTTAGATGCACTATTGTAAAGTGGTTGTTCCACTGGATATCATAAGGTGAATGCACCAATTTGTAAGTCGCTCTGGATAAGAGCGTCTGCTAAATGACTTAAATGTAAAATATTCCAACACTGCAAATACAATGTATGATATCCTAACAAGAATGAAGTCATACACAACCGGTCAAAAGTTTTAGAAAACCTACTCATTCATGGGATTTTCTTTATTTTGACTATTTTCTACGTTATAGAATAATAGTGAAGACATCAAAACTAAACTCAGCAAAAAAAGAAGCGTCCTCACTGTCAACTGCGTTTATTTTCAGCAAACTTAACATGTGTAAATATTTGTATGAACATAACAAGTTTCAACAACTGAGACATAAACTGAACAAGTTCCACAGACATGTGACTAACAGAAATGGAATAATGCGTCCCTGAAGGAGGGGGGGGTTAAAATAAAAAGTAACAGTCAGTATCTGGTGTGGCCACCAGCTGTAGTAGCAAGTACTGCAGTGCATCTCCTCCTCATGGACTGCACCAGATTTGCACAGTTCTTGCTGTGAGATGTTACCCCACTCTTCCACCTGCAAGTTCCCGGACATTTCTGGGGGGAATGGCCCTAGCTCTCACCCTCCAATCCAACAGGTCCCAGACATGCTCAATGGGATTGAGATCCGGTCTCTTCGCTAGCCATGGTAGAACACTGACATTCCTGTCTTGCAGGAAATCACGTACAGAACGAGCAGTACGGCTGGTGGCATTGTCATGCTGGAGGGTCATGTCAGGATGAGCCTGCAGGAAGGGTACCACATGAGAGAGGAGGATGTCTTCCCTGTAACGCACAGTGTTGAGATTGCCTGCAATGACAACAAGCTCAGTCCGATAATTCTGTGACACACCGCCCCAGACCATGACGGACCCTCCACCTCGATCCCGCTCCAGAGTACAGGCCTCGATGTAACACTCATTCCATACGACTATAAACGTGAATCCGACCATCACCCCTGCGACTTGTCAGTGAAGAGCACTTTTTGCCAGTCCTGTGGGGTCCAGCGACGGTGAGTTTGTGCCCATAGGCGAGGTTGTTGCCGGTGATGTCTGGTGAGGACCTGCCTTACAACAGGCCTACAAGCCCTCAGCTCAGCCTCTCAGCCTATTGCGGACAGTCTGAGCACTGATGAAGGGATTGTGCGTTCCTGGTGTAACTCGGGCAGTTGTTGCCATCCTGTACCTGTCCCGCAGGTGTGATGTTCGGATGTACCGATCCTGTGTAGGTGTTGTTACACATGGTCTGCCACTGCGAAGACAATCAGCTGTCCGTCCTGTCTCCCTGTAGACAGGACGGTCTTAGGCCCTGGCCACATCTGCAGTACTCATGCCTCCTTGCAGCATGCCTAAGGCACGTTCACGCAGATGAGCAGGGACCCTGTGCATCTTTCTTTTGGTGTTTTTCAGAGAGTCAGTAGAAAGGCCTCTTTAGTGACCTAAGTTTTCATAACTGTGACCTTAATTGCCTACCGTCTGTAAGCTGTTAGTGTCTTAACGACCGTTCCACAGGTGCATGTTCATTAATTGTTTATGGGTCATTGAACAAGCATGGGAAACAGTGTTTAAACCCTTTACAATGAAGATCTGTGAAGTTATTTGGATTTTTACAAATTATCTTTGAAAGACAGGGTCCTGAAAAAGGGAAGTTAATTTTTTTGCTGAGTATATGAAATAACACATATGGAATCAGTTAGTAACCAAAAAAGTGTTAAACAAATCAAAATATATTTTGCCTTGAAAGCTTTGCACACTCTTGGCATTCTCTCAACCAGCTTCACTTGGAATGCTTTTCCAACAGTCTTGAAGGAGTTCCCACATATGCTGAGCACTTGTTGGCTGCTTTTCCATCACTCTGCGATCCGACTCATCCCAAGCCATCTAAAATTGGGTTGAGGTCGGGGGGTTGTCATCGGATGCAGCACTCCATCACTCTCCTGCTTGGTAAAATATCCCGGAAATGTGTTGGGACATTGTCCTGTTGAAAAACAAATGATAGTCCCACTAAGAGCAAACCAGACGGGATGGCGTATCACTGCATAATGCTGTGGTAGCCATGCTGGTTAAGTGTGCCTTGAATTCTAAATAAATCACAGACCGTGTCACCAGAAAAGCACCCCCACACCATAACACCTCCTCCTCCATGTCTCACAAAGACACAGCAGTTGGAACCAAAAATCTCCAATTACACTCCGGACCAAAGGACACATTTCCACCGGTCTATTGTCCATTGCTCGTGTTTCTTGGCCCAAGCAAGTCTCTTCTTCTTAGCGGTGTCCTTTAGTAGAGGTTTCTTTGCAGCAATTCAACCATGAAGGCCTGATTCACTCAGTCTCCTCTGAACAGTTGATGTTGAGATGTGTCTGTTACTTGAACTCTGTGAAGCATTTATTTGGGCTGCAATTTCTGAGGCTGGTAATGAACTTATCCTCTGCAGCAGAGGTAACTCTCGGTCTTCCATTCCTGTGGCGGTCCTCATGAGAGCATTAGCGCTTGATGGTTTTTGCGACTACAAAAAAGTTCAGTTTTGACTGACCTTCAAGTCTTAAAATAATGATGAACTGTCGTTTCTCAGATTACTTGAGCTGTTCTTGCCATAATATGGACTTGGTCTTTTACCAAATAGGGCTATCTTCTGTATACATCCCTACCTTGTCAGAACACAACTGATTGGCTCAAACGCATTAAGGAAAGAAATTCCACAAATTAACTTAACACTTTTAACCTGTTAATTGAAACGCATTCCAGGTAACTACCTCATGAAGCTGGTTGAGAGAATGCCAAGAGTGTGCAAAGCTGTTATCAAGGCAACGGGTGGCTACTTTGAAGAATCCCAAATATAAAATATATTTTGATTTGTTTAACACTTTTTTGGTTACTACATGATTCCATATGTGTTATTTCATAGTTTTGATGTCTTCACTATTATTCTACAATGTAGAAAAGTCAAAATACAGAAAAACCCTTGAATGAGTAGGTGTTCTAAAAACGTTTTGACCAGTAGTGTAAATAACGTATTGTTCAAACGACAGACACATGTAATGAAAATATGCAGAGGGGTTCTCAACACAAAAGGGAAAGTGAAAGAAATGAACCAGTTCTTTAACTCTTTTTCTTCAGGGCTTTGGGCTACAAAGGCATAGAGCCAAACAAGCTTTGTTACTACAGCACTTGTTACTATTCCTTTTTTTATTCGTTTTGAGATGGGGTCTGCGATCCAAATGACACCTTATCCTTTTATAGTGCACTACTTTTGACCTGGGCTCTGGCCAAAAGTAGTGCACTATATAGGGAATAGGGTGACATCCCTCCCAGTTTGGTAATCTTATACTAGGACTCATATCTCACCACTACCCCCTCCCTGGTCCCGACTCTAACATTGGACCATGTTGCTTGTAACCAAGCTGACGCTAACAGAACTACTTTTCATCACTGCCTGCCACGGTGAGTTCCTCAGCTCGGAGGGCATCGCTTGTTTACATATCTCTCCTCTCTACCCAGGCCAGGCCCAAGTCTTACACATTCCCCCCCTCATCTTTCCCAAGCCATTGTAAGGCCAAAGTCTTGAAATGCAAAACCGCCAAGAAGTCATTTATATTGGCTAAAAATAGGTCACAGATGCTTTCATTTCGTCTCTCACATGAAGTGTACACTACACTATTACAGATACCTTTTTGCTTGTCTTGCCCATTTCAAACCCGCGCTAGTCTTTCATGTGTAATGCATGTGGAACTAGCACTGTAACTTGACACATCACTAAAGCGAATGGCCCATGTTATCCAACTGGTGCTAGCCAACAGGCAGCACAGAGCTACACAGGGTCCTGTACTCCACGGACGTTCCTTCTCCCGAGTACAGACGTCGGTCCAAGTTTCCCCTCTGACCTCACRGCTCACATTATTTCATTAAGTGAGGTATTCCCGGAGCCGAGACGGCAGGCGGGCGAATGGAGGCGCACACGGGAAAGAGAAGCGTCGTCGCTCAAACCAAAACAGGAAGCGCTGTGGAATGTCTTTCCACCACAGGCCAGGCAAGTCCTCCAATAGGCTACCCGCTCTCTGTCTCTCAGTCCAAACCCTGGATCAACTGGGGGAGCGGGTGGACACATACAGACACACAGGGATGCATGCACACACACACACAGATCCAAACACACACAAACATTATACCCGTACAACCTCATTGTGTGCGTGATTGTGTGTGGGCAGTGAAGGGATTACAATGCCTCAGCTATAAAAACCAGACTCTGGCAACCTCAAAGACCCCAAAAACATTTGACAGTTTTGCAAAAAACAGCCACCACCTACCAACACCAGCTAAGTTCTACTTTTACTCGGGATCCCGCAAGTAACAACTGGACCACAGAACTTGATGGGTGAGAAAATGAGGCATGCTTAGAACTGGTGGAATAATCAAGCATTACAACACACCCGTAAGAGTCATTCTATTCTAAAAGCATGGGTCCAAACCCTGCAACACAGCCAGCCAATCACCTCTCCAATCAGCACTAGTCTGTCCCATCAGATAGGCCTGCTGGATGGATGAGTCAGAAATAAGGATAACACAAAAATGTGAAATCTAAACATCCACTGCCTCATCTCTCCTAGATGGATATTACAGTTCTATACATTACCGTGTCTGTCTTGATTCCTTTCCAGAAGGTCTGTTACATAACCTTGTCTGTCTTGATCCCTTTCCAGAAGGTCTGTTAGAAAAACTAAACTGTGGAGTCAGGACTGAGAAACATCAAATGGCTTATTATTCTCAGGCTCTAGTCTAATTGCTTATTATCCTGTCTTCAGGCTCTAGTCTAGTCTAATGGCTTATTATTCTCAGGTTGTAATCTAATGGCTTATTATTCCCAGGCTTGAGTGTTCAGTATCTCGTCTAGTAGTCTAATGGCTTATTATTCAGGATCTAGTTTAGTGGAATGGCTTATTATTCACAGGCAGGGACCCTATGTTCTCTGTCTTTGTTCTCTGGCCAATGGTCACTGGATGCATGTGGAGCAGCCAGTCTAGTATCAGGACTCAGGCAGCGATCCGTGGATTAAAGACAATGGGGAGAGAGAGAGACTGCTGGAGGATTGATACTTTTGTAGAGGGAGTCGAGCAGTGCTTTGCTGTTCTTCAGTTCACTCAGTCAGGCCGGGATCAGGCCCCCTACCCCAGTCCCCGCAACATGTAAAGTGTTGGTCCCATGTTTCATGAGCTGAAATAAAAGATCACAGAACTGTTCCATACGCACAAAAACCTTATTTCTCTCAAATGTTGTGCACACATTTGTGTACATCCCTGTTAGTGAGAACTTCTCCTTTGCCAAGATAATCCATCCACCTGACAGAACATTAAACTACCATAAGCCACCACCAATGTCGTTTTAAGAATATGACAGTACATCCAACTGGCCTCACAACCATGTGTAATTACGCCAGCCCAGGACTTCCGGCTTCTTTACCTGTGGGATTGTCTGAGTCCACCCACCCGGACAGCTGATGAAACTGAGGAGTATTTATGTCTGTAATAAAGCCCTTTTGTGGGGAAAAACTCATTCTGATTGGCTGGGCCTGGCTCCCAAGTAGGTAAGCATATGCCCTCCCAGGACCACCTATAGCTGCGCCTCTGCCCAGTCGTGAAATTCATAGATTAGGGCCTAATTTCTTTATTTAAATTGACTGAATTCCTTATACTCAGTAGAATTGTTACATTTATATTTCTGTTCAGTATACATAAAAGAGTTATAACTATAACCATACACATTAATTATTTTGTGGTATCCAGTTGGTAGTTAGTCTTGTCCCATCACTGCAACTCCCGTACGGACTCGGGAGAGGCGAAGGTCGAGAGCCACGCGTACTAAGAAACACGACCCAACCAAGCCACACTGCTTCTTGACACAATGCCCGCTTAACCCGGAAGCCAGCCACACCAGTGAGTCGGAGGAAATACCGTAGAACTGGCGTGCATGCGCGCACTGCACTGGCGTGCAGCGTGCATGCGCTGGGCCCGCAGCCGGAGTCGCTAGAGCGCGATGGGACAAGGACATCTCGCCGGCCAAACCCTCCCCTAAGCTGGACGACGCTGGGCCAATTGTGCCCCATGGTCGTCCCGGTTGCAACCCGCTGCGACAGAGCTTGGACTCGAACCAGGATCTCTAGTGGCACAGCTAGCAACTGCAATGCAGTGCCTTAGACCACTGCACCACTAGAGAGGCCCCATATGAATCAGTTTTAACTAATGGTTATAACTAATACACTTGAATTCTATTAATGGATGATGTTTAACGATTGATTAAATTGTATTGTGTTGTTGGATATCTTATTGATCAGCCTGGGAGGCAGAGAGAGAGAGAACAAGACACTGCCTAATGGGCCCATATCTGACTGTCATATAATCACAGAGACACACAGTAGTCTGGTAGTCTGGTTTGGCAGGGGCACAGAGAGGGGCCTCTATAGCGGGTGGGCGGTTGTGGCCCACACAGACACTATGTTTACCTCTACCATCCACCCGTCAAGTCCTTCTCCCCTCCTCTCTCTTTCTTGCCCCTCCGTGTCCCATCTCATCCACGCAGCTCCTCTCGTCTCCCTCCATTCCTCCCATCTCTTTCTCTCTCTCTCCCATCTCAAATCAGGCCAGTGTGGTTTGTCTGGTTTCCAGTCTCATAAATACAGGGGAAGGAGGATGACCCAAAATGGGGATCGGGGAGCCATGGCGTGCAGGATATCCAGAGCTGCGTCCCAAATGGCAAACTATTCCCTTTAGTGCACTACTTCTGACCAGGCTCCATAGAGCGCTGGTCAAATGTAGTGCAGTATAAAGGGAATAGGGTGCCCTTTGGGACACAGCCCAGGCCAAGCTCCCACTCCCCACAGGGGAGGTACCTCCAACAGCCACTGACTGACTGACTGACTATTATGATGCAATCGTCCTCGGTCTGGCCAACCAATAAGATGCCCAGGATCAGACCACCAGAAGTGATGATTATGGAGTGGAAAGTGTTGATACGCATAGTCCCAGATGTCTTACACTCATTCATGAACTTGGACGTGTTGTTAAATGTCAAAGGATTTTGATGTATATTATATTGAGGTTTGGCGTATAAAGACATAATACATAAAGAACTAACGAATGAATTCACACACAAAAATGGCAGCGGGGAAAACAACAGTGATTGAGTTGGAGTGCCAAATACATTGTGTGTGTGTCTGTATACACATCTCCTCCAGAGCATGTTCCCTGATCCCTAAAAACAGTTCTTCTGTGGTCGGTCACTGGGAGAAGAGCGAGCTCTCCTCTCTGACTGACAATGGCAGGAAAAGGGAGTAGGACGGGGCTGCTCGCCGCACTGACCTCCACATTGTTCCACTGTGGACGTGAAGGAGGGAGAAGGAGGAGGACAAGAATGGAGGAGGGAGCAGACCCAGGCTGCCCTGTGTTACATACCGGCCCCAGTTAGAGTCATGAGGGCTAGCTGGCTGGCTGGCTGCACCGAAGACTCCTGCTCCGGTGCACGTAGACCGGGGGGGGCCAGCCAGTCTGAGGAGACGTCTTTGGTCTGGCCCTCTGGTCGCTTTGTTCAGCAGGAAGGAACCAGAGCGGACGGAGCGGATGTGTCCTCAGTAACTCTGTGGTCCCTGCTCGGGCACCACCGGTCAGCCCGCCAGGCCCCTACTGACTGGCTCGGTACCAAAGCACCACCAGAAAGAGAATGTGCAGGAGGGTAAGCCTCAGCCTGGGGCCAGATTAGTTTGTGTTGATCTTGTCAACTCCTATGGTCATTGACATGACAATGACCATAGGAAGTGGCAAAACAGAAAAAAAGTGATCTGGGATAAGGCTATCAGCCTTCCTCCCTCCTGGGAAAACAACCAGCCCCACTGAGACTGAGGCAGAAGACAGGGGAGAAAAACTACAGTTGATCTACTATAAGCTCCCACTGCACCTCAGTGCAAGACTGTAGTCCCTGGTTCGAATCCAGGCTGCATCACATCCGGCCGTGATTGGGAGTCCCATAGGGCGGCGCACAATTGGTCCAGCGTCGTCCAGTTCTGGCCGGGGTAGGCCGTCATTGTAAATAGGAATTTGTTCTTAAAATGACTTGCCTAGTTAAATAAAAAGTTAAATAAAAACATAAAAATCACCCTGATGTTGACCAACATTAGTTTAGTCTTCATCAGGGGTCAGCCAATCTCCATCAGGCTTCGGTTGATAAGACCATTGAGAGTTAATGAGAACAAATGGAGCGACGGACAGGAGCGCACACCGGACATAAGCACGCTTCCACGCAAGTACACGGAAACAGACGAGCCGGCTCTCATGTCAACGCAAAAACAGAGCCCTTTAAGCCACAGGAAAAGAGAGAACATGAGCAAATGCGAGTAACACCCATTGAAATCAAAATGGTGCCGGAGGACTTCTGCACACAAGTCGCAGTCGCACAAACAAGCAGGGTTCACACACTTTGACAAATTCCCATGACCAATAATTTGTTGCGTCTATGCATACATGAAAAAGTAAGCATAAATGTGGTCTCTGATCCCACTTATCATCTCCTGGCATTGCTCCCTTCAGCAAGTCACTTAACCACCCACAAAGTTGAACAGCAGCATTGTTAGGCTACCGTACAAAACACATGGTCAAACACAGCTAACAGCTAATTGGTGTGCAGTGCAGGCTTTTGATCCAGCCCTGCTCAAACACACCCGAGTCAGCTTATCAAGGTCCTGCTGAGCAGATGAGCAGATTTTTTAGAACGTGGTGCGTTATAGCACGGCTGGAACAAAAGCCTGCACATCCAGTCGCTCTCCTGAGGGATGGTTGGCCACCCTTATATAAAATATTGCAATAAAACACTGTCTTCTTAAAATAACTAGCCAGGGTACAAGCTATCTAGTTAAGAGTCTGTTGTCTAGAATTATTTCATAGGCTACCTGCTGCTGCAATGTCTCCCTTGCTCTCCGTCACCAACTGCCCATTCACATTGGCACACATACTCTATGCAGGTGATGCACATACAGTACACACGGAGACAAGCCTATGACGGGTCATTCTGATCATGGCTGATATGTAGATTTTTACACGATTGACACATTATTTAAAAATTCTCCCTAAATTAATTACATGAACCGATTTTAAACATATTTCCATGACTTTTCTGATTGTATTATTTTTTTCGAGGCCTGGAATACACTATTTCCAAATGGCCATGATTTTTCTAGGACTTATGATCGTACGAACCCTGAACAGGGCAACTAGATGTTGTTAGGGTACTAAAAAAAAAGTACATATTTACAGACACAATTATCTGTCCTACCCAGTACCACACACACACACACACACACACACACACACACACATGGTTTAATTTCACAGACAGACCAATGTATGAAAACACATCACACCAAATTCAGTTGTGTGGATGGGTTGTGTTGTTGACATGCATGCTCAGAATGCCCCAGAGCACAGACGTATAGGCCTGTCACAATAACACATCTCCTGTTGACATCAGCCGCCAAATGCACATATAGTTGTGTATGTCACAACAGCACGTCTTCGGTTGACATCATCTGCCCAATGACTGAGCTGTCCGTCCGCCTGTCTGTCACTATAAACTATGGGAACATGAGAGGGGTCCCTGCCATGCCCTGCTTTTAAAGCTGACCTGATGTAAACCATCTCTGCTAGGGTAAGGGTGGGTGGGACCACATGACACACACCCACTCCCAGTGTAAACTATGTCAGGAGCGGGAATGAGGAGCGGGAACGGGCTTGACTCATCTTTAATGAAGCGCGTCTCACTCCAGCACCAGGGATTCATCCTGAAAGAATCTAACATGTCTACACTGTCATCGTAACACAGGCGCTAGGGTCGGGAGGGGTGAGTGTGTGGAGCAATCAGCTGCATTCCAGGGAAGCTAGCAGGGCCCCCGAGGGACATGTCTTGCAGAGATGTTCTCCCTCTCGGAAGTGACTGAGGAAGTGGTGGAGGAGAGTGGGGTTGTGGGTTACGTAGTCTCTTGGCCCAGACTACCCCCTAGAGTCTAAAGGGTGAAGACTGTGGAAGTGGCAGGTCACTGTTGACTAACTGGTCTAGTCAGTATTACATTAACACACAGAGTTCTGTCTGCACACAGCGTCCCTGTTCCCCATTGCATTGCACTCAGGGCCAGGTTCAGACATTAGGCCTACATCAGGGTTGTGTTCAGTAGGGCACGCTGTAGCAAAAAACGTTTTGCAACAGACCAAAATCTGTGTTGTTATTGGATGATTTCAGGTAGTACCTCACTGTTCCAAAACATTTAACAGTGTATCCCTACTGAACACGGCCCAAAGCTGCACATACGACGAGCCCTACTCCTATTCACGATTCTGATTCGCAGGATGTACACACGTTCTAGCCACACACACAAACGTGACACTGACTGCCCTTCACCATCAGGGAGACAGAGTGGAACAAACATACAGTAAGCTTCCTTCCTACGCCAGCCGCACGCCAGTCTCCTTCCAAAACGTTCGATGTGTCGCTTTACAGCCATTCTGATTTAGACTTGTGTGTTTTGGATCATCGTCTTACTGCGTGGCCCAGCTGCGCTTCAGCTTCCACCACCATGCTTGACCGTTGGTGTGAGGTTCTTACTGTGGAATGCACCGTTTGGGTTTCTCGCCAGAAATAACAGCACCCATATTGTCCAAAAAAAGTCAACTCTAGTTTGCCAAAACTAGCACCTGGATGATCGTCAAGACTCCTGGAATGTTCAGGCAAGTCAAAAGTGGAACTTCTTGGACGACATGGGGGTCCCGTTATTCCTGCCCGAAAACCAAACGCTACATTCCACATTTCGAACGTCATAGCAACAGTCAAGCGCGGTGGTGGTATTGCGAGGGTTTGGGGAAGCTTTGCTGCCTGGACGACTTGCCATCAAAGAAACCATGAATTCTGCTCTGCATGAGATCATTCTAAAGGGGAATGTCAGGCCATCCGTCCGTAAGCTGAAGCGCAGCTGGGTCATGCAGCAAGACTATGATCCAAAACACATGAAAGTACATCAGAATGACTGAAAAGAGGCACATTTAAAGTTTTGGAATGGCCTAGTCAATGTCCAGACCTAAACCCGATTGAGATGTGACAGGACCTGAGACGAGCAGTTCATGCTCGAAAACCCACAAATGTCAGGTAAAGCAGTTCTGCATGGAAGATTGGGCCAAAATTCTTCCATACAGGAAGTGTTCAGTTGCAGGCATTACAGCTAAAGGTGGTACAACCAGTTATTGAGTGTAAGGGGGCAATTACTTGTTCACAAAGGGGCATTTGATGTTGCATAACTTTGTTAATAAAATAAAATAATTATCTAAATGTTCACTCAGGTTCCCTTTATCTAATATTAGGTTTTGATTGAACAAAAATATGCAGAGAAAAACAGAAAAGGTGGAAATATATTTTCACGGCATTGCACACACAGAGCTCCAGTCAATCACAGAGGCTTAGCGGCCTGGCGTGGTCTGCTGCTATATTTAGTCAGGTTATCAGTGAGGTAAACCCAGGGACTGACTGGCTGGTCCTGGTCATAGGATCCTAGCAGGGGACAATAAAGAGCTCCATGTGGCTGTGTTACTAAGACCAACAGAGGGCAATTGGCATCAGACCCACTGAATGTCACTATTGACAAACACTGTGAGGAAAACAGGACTGGCATTGCCAGGTCTCATGATAAATAGTATCAGGCACTGCAGAGTAGAGGAAGCATGATCATAAAACACTAATATTCAGTCATCTTGAGGAGGTACTGTCTTTGGTCTATTTTCTACTTTCTTGGCTATGATTTGAGTTTTACTTTCAGGGTCATCTGCATCCTTGCAGTCACAGTTCCTTCCCTTACGTTGTTGTGGGGCGTCTGTGTATTTTAGAATGCAGTCAGGCAAAGGAGACGGTGGTCACAATGAAACGATAACAATAGCCTGGAGACTGGCTTGGCCTGGCGTGGGATGGCGTCATGGCTGGCTGGCTGGCAGGGCTGTGACGTGGGCAGGGGATGTGTGTGTGTGTGTGTGTCCTGCCCTGTCCTCATGACCCTCCAGTGCCCCTGTGCCAACATCCTGCCCGTCAGCAGACCACTGCAGAGCAGATAAACCCGACTGGCACACAGTGACGCAGTACTGTAGACATGCAAGACCCAACCTAGTTGTATCTGTATCCTATTCCTGCCAGCAATAATTGCCCCTTGGGATGATTCAAGTTGACTGAATTGCATTTTTTTACAGTTATCTTGGCTACAGAGCTAAAGAAAGTTACACCCCCCCCCCCCCCCCATCTTGGTCGTAGGGATGTGTTCTATTTAGGGTTTTCAAGCGTTAGTAAGATAGATACAGAGATCCAGCAAAGGTTAAGTCTCATCAGCACTACAGTGCTTTGTGATGAGGATGGATGGAACTTACCTTGAAACTACCACAGGGTGGCAGTAAAGGGACACCATTTCACCACTAGTAGTCAGTCCACACACACAAGAACACTCAATACCTTTCTTTCACTCAAGTACGGTTGTTCAATCTTCTAACCATCAGGTGGAGCTCCCTACCAACAAGTAAGTTTATGGTCTTGATAGAAAGCAGAAAGAGGATTTTTATTTATTTATACAATTTTGAACCTTTATTTAACTAGGCAAGTCAGTTAAGAACAAATGCTTATTACAATGACGGCCAACTGGGGAGCAGTGAGTTAACTGACTTTTTTTTTTCTTTTTTTTTTTACTTTGTCAGCTCGGGGATTCGATCCAGCAACCTTTCGGTTACTGGCCCAACGCTCTAACCACTAGGCTACCTGCTGCCCCCATAGAGGACAGAGATACAGATAGAAGACTTGATCTACAGAAGAGGAGAGAGATAGAAGATTGGTAACTTACGGTGAGGCCTGGCAGGAACTGCTCCAGGTCGTTCAAGTTGATCCCATCGTCACACTCAAACTTGCCTTTCATCATCCTGAAAGACAGAAACAGACACACAGATGGAGACAGGATGAACAGGTGTGGTAGATTGGGCTCTGATAGGGACTTCCTTATACAGTGGGCTGTGGCTCATTCTCAATACATCTTTCCTCACATCCCCTTTCCTCGCCTCCTTCTCAAAAGTCATTGAAGAAGGTTTGAGGTGGCGGGACCCTTGGACCTTCTCCAATATGGTCGAGAAGGATGTGAGGATAGGTTGTGAGGAATCGTGGAAAGACTCATTGAGATTGAGCCTACGCCCAGTACTGAGGCCGAGAGAACTGGGGCAGGAAGAGTCTAGCAGAGGCTACAGACACCTACAGTTCTAAGTAGTAATGGAATGGACCAGCATCATCATTGTCATGTTTATCCCATGGAAGAGGATCAATGGGAGGGATGTATGGGCTTTCAGATCTGCAAAGAGGAAACATTGAAGGGTTAGGGCCAAGGGAAAATGGTAGCGAGTGAATTAGGAGTGACCATGTTCCTCTACGTTCAAGTCAAGGAGCCTTTTTTATTTTATTTTTTAATTGAGGCTGAAGATGCACTGACCCCTCTCTGTCGATGTGTGTAAGGTGCTTTGGTGTTCCCCGGAAGGGTTTCCTGTGGAACTGGCTGAAGTCCAGCTTCTCAGGCTGGAGGTCCCACGTTGCCCCCCTACAAAAACAGCACAACATAGGTGAGGAAGATGACACGACAGTTAATACACTCAGGCTGGACGCCCAACTACAACACGGGACAGGACGAGGTCTGTTAATAGCAGGAAAGACATCCACTATTCTTAGAGCATAAACTGTGAAGTCTCCATTTCCTTTCTACAAGACCATCACTAACTCCATCTACTCTACCATCTGCCCACTTCTCTAAGGCCCCAAAACAAGACATGGGATCATCCATTTAAAATCACCCCTGATGCCAAGCTGGCCCCTAATGATGCCTATAGGCAGCCTAACTACTTTAAATGACCCCCCTGATGATGCCCGGCTAATCGCTCCTTTAAAACTCTGTCAGACGACGTTACCATATGTTTCACAGTGTGCCGATTAAAACGTAAATCACAAAATTGAAAGAGTGGCAGTTTTAATCCAGCCATTACATGAATCTATCATGAATCGGATACAGAATATAAAAACTTGTTGGTAAGCAAATACAGTCCCTGGTCACGGAAAAGGGGAGGGTTCTGACTGATCCAATTCCAACTTTGTCGTAGTAACAGGGCGGGCTTCCACTGTGTATGCGTGGCTTCCTTCCTTCTATACCAACGTGATTTAACAACCTCTCGGAGGAAAAGTTAACATGGCATTACCATGCAGCCGTCGCCACGGCAGCCTCCAGCTACACTGGCGACACCCAACACCCGCCCCCACTATGTCATCATCACATAACACCGCTCCTCTTTTCATTCAACACACCTACCTAGCTAACGAGTCACACGAGAGATTCAAGCCTTTGTGTTTTTCAGTGCTGGTTCGGCTTCTTTTTTTTTTTTTTTTAAACCTCCCCCCCCAAAAAACCGCTGGTCACCTCATCCCAGAAGAGTTTGTTTTGTATACGTGTTCATCTTTGAAGCATGTACTTGTGATTACAGAGTGAGTCTACCCCTCTGGAAGGCATCACAAACAGGCCAAGAGCTGAATCTCAGGCTGCATCCTAAATGGTACCATATTGCCTACATAGAGCCAAACGTTTGACCAGGGCCAATAGGGCTCTGGTCAAAAGCAGTGCACTGTACAGATAACATGATTCCATTTTGGGTGCATACTCAGAAAGGTGACATTGTCGTCATGTCTCCAGTAAGTAGAGAAACTCGGCTAATTGAACTTGTAGCAAAAGAAAACTCTGGGATTCATAACAAAACAAATGCTGATATGAATAGTGAAATCAGAACAGACCACATTTTCCCCCCGTTTAAGCTGTTAGGGGGCAGAAATCATCAATTGAAAAAGAGCTTGCTGATGCTGAAAGGTGTGGCTGTAAATGTATTTCATTTAGCCTGAGGCTAAGCCGCTGCTAATGTAGTTATTTTGTTGGAACAGTCTGGCCCCTGTGGTTGTTTTTTTCTATCTCCAGTCTGACAACACCAAAGCAGGTACTGTTTTCCTAGCATCAGCTTGTCTGGTCTGGAGAGGGTAGCCACCACTATGAGGACAAGAGACTGTGTACAGTTTCAAAAGCTGAAGACACCGACCCACTCTCCTGTCGACTCATCCTGAAGTTAATTCCGCTGCTCTATCAATCAGCCTATACATCCATTCCGAAACTGCCATCCCAGAAGTCATTTGTGCCGATGTCAAAATGAGGGGGTTATAAAACAAACTATTCAGCGATTGGATAGTCTCCAACCAATCAGAGTATCAAAGCCAATGACTTGATTAGTGGAGGCCTGCTCTTGCCCAACCCATCAGTTTCTGGGACCAATCAGAACGTGTTTGCATTCTACAAGACGTCGGGGAGGAATGCAAATCCACCCTCGGTGAGCGTGGTGTTTGGCGGGAGCGATGTGGATGTGTCGTCAGGCTAACCTGCACTACCCATCCAACCACCCATAAAGACAATGCAGCCTATGAATGTAAACAGACTACAAGCTATACATCTGTAGAAGCTTGTAATACTGCATATTTTTCACTATCCATTGATGGGTAGGAAACGTGTTGGTCAATACAGGACATACCCATGAGTCCATGGTGTTAATGTGGTGTGTGTGGTGGTGAGTAATGACTGAGTAAATAGTTACATGACGTACCCATGAGAGTCCATGGTGTTAGCAGCCCAGATGTCAGTACCCAGGATGTCAAAGGACCCTTCTCTGTTCCCGTTCTGAAAGACAACGCGTTACAACAGTGTATTATCTATATATCACATCTATATATCACAGAACACGTCTACTACTGCAGCTAATATTGATCAAAAAGAGGCATCTTGGTGTCCATTATCACAGCGCTTCATTGGACTAATACTTAACTTGAGTACTAACAGTCATTGACATTGATGTAGGTGACGCTCGTTAAAGGGTGTATAATGAGACATTTTAAACAGGGCAAACAACTGTTGCAAATCAACCCCGACAACCACCCAGTAGCCTATTCACAACCAAGAGTAATCTCATTTCACCAAATAAAAAAAAGAAACCTACTTTATGTGTAATTTGCAGAGATCCTGAAAAACAGTTGTCAATTGCTTTGCGACATCACTGGGGGGGGGAACCACTCACTACACGGGTGGCATAGGAATCAATGCGTTGCACTGCAAACACTGTGCGCACGTTCAGCATTTCACATCATGTAGCTATTCTATGGAGTTATTTAGCAACAAAATGTTTCCGACAATAGCCCAGTAGTCAAACTACATGTCACAGATAATTCACAGAAGTCCATGTTGATCGAGCGATAAATAGATGACAAGGTGATTTGCAAGGCATAGATAGGCCTATTCATCACGGCAACGTGCCGATCATAGCGTCTGTAACGTCATCATAACAACACAGTCATTTTGTAATGTAAAATATGAGACGCAGGGGTCAAAGGGGTTTTCATTCGACAAAACAACCCCCGTTAACTGTCCGACGCCACGCCTATCAAGGGGAGTAGTCCACACACACGTCCAAAAGGCTACTGACTGGCAGGGTAGTCATTAGCTAGTAGCTAGATGCAGATATATTGATTACAGAAACTGTGCAAAGCTGGTGGACATGGAAATCAAACGCGCCATTCTCATCATTGATGTGCCAGGCGCCACTTGTAATAGACTTGAGCGCCCTCATCTCCACATTACAGCCAACTTTCAACTATTCCTAAGCGACTGTAGCTACTACTAGGCTACTCTATTGTGGTCGCAGTATTGACAACAGAAATGCGACAGTCATTTGAATAAATCTATGAAGTAGTTCAAGAAGAGGTAGGCTACCTTTGGCTGGCTGTCATGTTCCAGTAAGCCAAAATTAGTCTGATGAATTTTTCAACTGTGATAATTATCCAACAAAGTAGTTAAGGGTTATGGCCACAAAATTAGATCGCGACTGTACAGGCATGCATTGCATGATCCATGTTGCAAATGTGAAGCGCAAGCCATTGATCATATAGGCCTGTCACATATCCGGATGCTCATAATAGATGTATTTATATGTATAAAATCAGATATCTATATGAATGAATAGGCAGGTCCATCTTAATTCTGGTATTAGGCAATGGCCTATCGATTTCGAACAAAAATATTCATCCTTTTCCAGGTTACATCCATGGCCACTGCTATAGTAATATGCTGCAGTTGATTGACTGGTTCCTTGAGTGATGTCAAAGTCCATTACTTCAGAACGTTCAAAAGTACTTTGCAAACTGTTGGTTTAAATTTCATATTAGGGATGAAATGTTAATATACTCAACAAAAATATAAAATGCAACAAGCAAAGTGTTGGTCCCATGTTTCATGAGCTGAAATAAAAGATCCCAGAAATGTTCCATACGCACAAAAACCTTATTTGTCTCAAATTTTGGGCAAACATTTGTTTACATCTCTGTAAGTGAGCATTTCTCCTTTGCTAAAATAATCCATCCACCTGACAGGTGTGGCAAATCAAGAAGCTGTTTAAACAGCATGCTCATTACACAGGTGCACCTTGTGCTGGGGACAATAAGGCCACTAAAATGTGCAGTTGTGTCACTCAACACATGTCAAGTTGAGGGAGTGTGCAATTGGCATGCTGACTACCAGAGAATTTAATGTTCATTTCTCCAACGTCGTTTTAGAGAATTTGGCAGTACGTCCAACACGCCTCACAAAGGCAGACCACGTGTCACCACGCCAGCTCAGGACCTCCACATCCGACTTCTTCACCTGCAGGGGGTTGTAGAGTGCTGAAGAGTATATCTGTCTGTAATAAAGCCTTTTTGTGGGGGAAAAACTAATTCTGATTGGCTGGGCTGGCCAGTCATGTGAAATCCACAGATTAGGGCCTAATGAATTTATTTTTGATTGAATTATTTCCTTCTACGAACAGTAACTCAGGAAAATCTTTGAAATTGTTGCATGTTAAGTTTATATTTTTGTTCAGTATATCGTGCATTCGGGAAAGTATTCAGACCCCTTGACTTTTTCCACATTTTGTTATTCTAAAATTGTATTTCTCAATCTACACACAATACCCCATAACGACAAAGTAAAAAACAGGTTTTTAAATTTTTGGGCAGATTTATTAAAAATAGAAAACAGAAATACCTTATTTGCATAAGATTTCATACCCTTTGCTATGAGACTCGAAATTGAGCTCAGGTGCATCCTGTTTCAATTGATCCTCCTTGAGATGTTTCTACAACTTGACTGGAGCCCACTTGTGGTAAAGTCAATTGATTGGACATGATTTGGAAAGGCACACACATGTCTATATAAAAGGTCCCACAGTTGACAGTGCATGTCAGAGCAAAACCAAGCCATGAGGTCCGTAGAGAAATTGTCCGTAGAGCTCCGAGACAGGATTGTGTCGAAGCACTGATCTGCGGAAGGGTACCAAAACATTTCTGCAGCATTGAAGGTCCCCAAGAACACATTGGCCTCGATCATTCTTAAATGGAAGAAATTTGGAACCACCAAGACTCTTCCTAGAGCTGGCCGTCTGGCCAAAATGAGCAATTGGGGGAGAAGGGCCTTGGTCAGGGAGGTGACCAAGAACCCAATGGTCACTCTGACAGAGCTCTTCTGTGGAGATAGGAGAACCTTCCAGAAGGACAACCATCTCTGCAGCACCACCAATCAGGCCTTTATGTTAGAGTGGCCAGACGGGAGCCATTCCTCAGAAAAAGGCACGACAGCCCACTTGGAGTTTGCCAAAAGGCACCTAAAGATTCTCAGACCATGAAAGACAAGATTCTCTGGTCTGATGAAACCAAGATTGAACTCTTTGGCCTGAATGCCAAGTGTCACGTCTGGAGGAATCCTGGCACCATCCCTATGGTGAAGCATGGTGGTGGCGGCATCATGCTGTGGGAATGTTTTTTCAGCGGCAGGGACTGGGAGACTAGTCAGGATCGAGGGAAAGATGAACGGAGCAAAGTACAGAGAGATCCTTGATGAAAACCTGCTCCAGAGCGCTCAGGACCTCAGACTGGGGCGAAGGTTCACCTTCCAATAGGACAACGACCCTAAGCAGAGCCAAGACAAAGCAGGAGTCTCTGAATGTCGTTGAGTGGCCCACCCAGAGCCCGGGCTTGAACCCGATCTAACATCTCTGGAGAGATTGGGAGAAACTCCCCAGATACAGGTGTGCCAAGCTTGTAGCGTCATACCCAAGACTCAAGGCTGTAATCGCTGCTAAAGGTGCTTCAACAAAGTACTGAGAAAAAGATGTGAATACTTATGTAAATGTGATCGTGATTTGTTTTGCAACATTTTCTAATAATCTGTTTTTGCTTTGTCATTAAGGAGTATTGTGTGTAGATTGATGAGGGGGAAAAAACGATTTCATCAATTTTAGAATAAGACTAACGTAACAAAATGTGGAAAAGATCAAGGGGTCTCATATAGAATGACAAATAATACTACGGTGCCTGGTGAAGTGTTTCCTTCTCCATGACCCCTTCTTTCATATACATCCTTTAAAGTACCATTCAGTGGAAAGATGATCATCCCATCACAACAGCTATGAGGGACTTTTCTTTCTATACAAAACGTGTTTTTTCCCACATTTACTTTGCAGTTAACAGTAAATTGAGAAGTTTTGGGGGAACGTTTGTTTACCCAGAAGACAGTTATCATCATCATCATCGCTAACTGGCTACATGAAGTAAATGATAGACAAACATACGCACCACACAGGCAATATTGCTGGGAATTAATTGGTAGATATTGTCTTACTTTTGGCTTTTTAAGCCAATTGTGACAAACTAGGGGTGGGATAATGTCAATGTGGATTGGATAGTAGTCGGTGTCTGATACGTGTCAGATTTGTTCATGACAGTTTGCGGTGGAAAACGTGAAAAATACATTCAGAATTGTTTGGCGAGCTACTCATGGGTGGGCTCCGAGCTACTGGTAGCTCACGATGGACCTGTAGGAGACCCTTGGGCTACAAGATGAACTGATGGCTAGCTAGTTGGCTAGCTAAATTGGCTAGCTAGTTACAGTAGCTAAAGACAGAGCACATCAATTTGGCTAGTTAACGAGCTAACTGTCAGGCGACAAACTAGAAAGTTATTTCCAAATATTGCTCGATTTGGTAACAGATAACTTTACCAGGACGAGTTAAACGCAAATACTTGCAAATGTCAAGCTCTTTCCAAAAAAGCCTAATCTCTCAACAAGCAAGATAAATGACAAGTTGTTTGCTTAGCTAGCTACATGCCAAATAGATAGGCTACCTTCCCTCAAGTATCGGAAAATATAGAGATTGATGTGTCCTGATCATGAAAGGCACGCAGTTTTTTTGTTGCTGTAACTGATGATCGAGCTAAATGTCTGGGGACGTGGTGGTCAAATGTAAAAGCAGTAGTATGGTTAGTTACCTGTACCTTGGCTGGCCCTCCGAATTGGTTGTTCCTCCCTCTGCTACCAGACCTGGAGCCTGAACCAGGTCTAGAGCCAGAGCTGGGCCTGGACCCTGTACTGCCATTACTACTGTGATCCCACTCATCCTGCAGGGAGGGAGGGGGGGAGGGGGGTAGAGACAGACAAAGATAGATAGTGGGAGGAAGAGAGGGATTAAGATCAATACCATATCAAATCCTCCTTTGCAGAAAACGCAGAACATGTGATATGCAATGCTAATTGCATTGTCAATAAGACACATTTCTATTATCTATGAGGGAGGAGAGTGGAGAGTAAGGATCTGACATATTCCCAGCCACAGTTCGTGGTTAACAGCGTGTGGGGTAATACATTGAGATATAGACAATTACAGACCTCAGGCAGGTCTGTGTCTGCTGCTGAGTCTGAAGACCATTTACATGATGAATGTTACCATGAGCACTGAGGGAGGGAGGAAGAGAAAAAAGCGAGGGAGAGAGAGGTGTGGGTGGAGGGAGGGGCGTTGGTCACGTTGGGTAGCAAAGGGAGAAGGAAAATGCTGACAGGGCTGGTAACCCTGAGCAACCACAGCTCCCCATGGCCATTCTGACTCAGTGCTGCTAAGCACAACTGACTGCTACTGGCTGAATAAAGGTTGCAGCAGCCAGTGACTGTTTTGTCCCAATGGTCACAGTCTGGCCCCATACCCTAGTACAGGCTGGCTGCATGCATACATACAGGTTGACAAATAGAGCAGCCAGTCAGTACCTTGGTTCAGTGGATGGACGGACACACACCTCCTAACCCTACTACAGACTGCCTGCCCGACTGGCTGGCTGGGGTATTCCGCTAACCCCTGGTGACCCGTTCCCCCTCATTTATATCCAGTCCTTCCCTAGTGGTTTCTGTCTGTGTGTGTACATTCCTCAGAGCAGTTTAAGACAACCTCCCAGTTTCACAAAAAAAAAAAAATCTCTCTCCCTGATGCACACAACCCAGACCCACAACACTGTACGCAGATACCACACAGACAGACTCAATAGGCCAAGCCAGAAAGTCATGTTCTCTGTTCATTCAATTTCATGTCATTTGATTATTTCATCAGTGCCTCACAAAGTCATTTGTCAGACGTAACGCAAGCCGCCTTATCCCACCAAATGACAGCCTAGTGCTTGGGAAAGGAAAAATATATATCAGGCGAAGATATAAAAATAATACGTCTCTCCTTTTCCTCCCGCTCCTTTTTCTTTTCCTTAGCCCACAGGAACAGCTGAGGGGGAGAAAGGCTAAAGCAGCGTCTCCCTATCGGCCCTGGTCAAAAGTAGTGCATGTATAGGGATTAGGGAGCCATTTGGGCTGCAGCCTAGGCTAAAATCAACACATCCTCACAAGGGCCTGATCAGCATCTGAATAGCTCTCTGTTTCTGGGATAGATCTGGGAGCAACATGAGTCATGACTGTGCAGACTGAGATGAAAGTGAAAACTAGGTCCTCTGTGATCCCAGAGAAAGTCAAGCGATTCAGTTACACTGCTATCCCGAAACTGCGGTCCTCAAATCTCTTCCTCAGAAACCGACACACCCCAGACACTCTAACCTCGAACCCGCAGTCTTCACCTGACTACAACCAACCCAACTGTCCACAAGACAGCCTCAAGTCACTCTGTGTGCAAACAAGGGCTTAGAAAGGGCTCCAACTGCTTAGTTCAAATGAAAGTGAAGCAAAGAAGCAGATGACTGAATCAGTGCCCAGAAGACCAGAGGGCAGGCTGCAGCAGCAGTAGCCCAGCGTCTGCGTCACTCTCTCCAGCAACACAACCACCTCACATACCTGACCATCTATCTATGCCTTTATGACCTAAGGTACAAACTATTAATACTGACCCAAAAATAAATATTTATTTCAACCTCAGGTCACCTCACCATACAGTATCAATGTATTGTTACCATACACAACCTATAGGCCCGAACTATAGAATCATTTTTACATGCACATACTAACCACGTCAGGGCATCGACTGGAACAAAATCACAACCTTAACTTACATAAACTGCGATGGCTTTGAGTAAGTATCAGGGCCTGAGGTAGCTTGTATGTAGCTGAAACAGCATTCCTGGTTATGGGGAGCTCCTAAGGCAAGGGTCTCCAACCTTTCCTAGCATGAGAGCTACTTTTAAATAAACAAATAGGCACAATCTTCTCCTCTACCCCGCAATGTGTCCCCGGGCCCTTGGTGTAAAATAAATGTGTTTCTGTCAATATACCCAGTAAAATAGTGGTTCATAAACAGTATTTGGCATAGCAGGCCTCATAAAATGCTCTATTGTATTTTTCTGAATTCTGTTCTGGGTTCCCCCCCCCCCCCAGTTTTTCCCCCCCAAACTCTCAATATGACACTTATTCACAGAGAAACAAGGTAAACATTTGTTTCATATAAATAAAGATTTGCACTGCAAATCCCCTTTAATTGTGCATCTAGTAAGAGGAATGTGTCAGTCTAGTGAGGTTTCTCCTGTAAGGGCCTACTGCTGCAGCACATCATGGTGAGAGTTTGCAAAACAATTGATACAAATAATGATGATATAGTTCTGTCAGGTAAGCCTATTTTGTATTTAGTTGAGAAGGTTTTTGCGGAAAAATATTTCCGTCTACCCCATTGAGCTACCCACAAGACGGTTATCCTTAGCATCGATAACTGGTTACACATGGAGTGATAAACGCACGTACCAGACAGGGGCAATATTGTGTTACTTTTGGCTTTTTAAGCCAATAGTGGCTAACCAGGGTTGGGATAATGTCAATGTGGCTTTGATTGGATGGCAGCCATAAGCTTATGAGGGTTTGCAAATTATATTTTTTTAAGAAATGCATGTACTTTCCTCATAGGTGGGCTAAGAGCTACTTGAAGACCCCTGCCCTACTAAGGTAAGGTGTGTGTGTGTGCGCCTTAGGGAGGAGGAGAACTTTACAGGCCTGTGTTAAAAGAATAGGATGAGCTGGTGTGAAATCGCCTGCCTTGGGTTTGCCTCCTCTCAAACGCATGCACGCATACTTCAAACAAATATTGTATTTTTGCTAGGTAGCGTTAGCTAGCGCTAGGCGTCTATACTTGTGCCAAAACGCCGGTATTTTATTCTATAGCTTGTTTTCCACCTTTTTAAATAGTGCGTGAACATATTTTCAGCACTTTCATTTCCATGACTGATCAAAATTCATTTTCTCATCCTCTCTCTCTCGTGTCTCTGCATCAAACATATACAGAGAAATATGTTTGGAACATCGAAACCGCAAAACAAATAGAATAGTGAGAATCGCTTTACATATCATATCGAAGAAAAAAAAAGGGGTAAAAAAGAGGGCTTACCCTGGGGCAAGCAGTGGTCGGTCCTACACAATCAAACCGACACTAACACTACCACACATTAGAGGTCGACCGATTAATTTGCAGTTTTCATAACAATCAGTAATCGGCATTTTTGGACATGGATTATGGCCGATTACATTGCACTCCACGAGGTGCTAGCTAGCATTAAACTTATCATATAAAAAACAATCAATCTTAACATAATCACTAGTTAACTACACATGGTTGATGATATTACTAGTTTATCTAGCTTGTCCTGCTTTGCATATAATCGATGCGGTGCCTGTTAATTTATCATTGAATCACAGCCTACTTCGCCAAGTGGGTGATGATTTAACAAGAGCATTCGTGAAAAAAGCGCTGTCGTTGCACCAATGTGTACCTAACCATAAACATCAATGCCTTTCTTAAAATCAATACACAAGTATATATTTTAAACCTGCATATTTAGTTAATATTGCCTGCTAACATTAATTTCTTTTAACTATGGAAATTGTGTCACTTCTCTTGCGTTCTGTGCTACAAAGTCAGGGTATAGGCAGCAGTTTGGGCCGCCTGGCTCGTTGCGAAATGTGTGAAGACCATTTCTTCCTAACAAAGACAGCCAACTTCGCCAAATGGGGGATGGTTTAACAAAATCGTATTTGCGAAAAAAGCATAACCATAAACATCAATGCCTTTCTTAAAATCAATACACAGAAGTATATATTTTTTTACCTGCATATTTAAAAGAAATTCATGTTAGCAGGCAATATTAACTAGGGAAATTGTGTCACTTCTCTTGCACGCAGAGTCAGGGTATATGCAACATTTTGGGCCGCCTGGCTCATTGCGAACTAATTTGCCAGAATATTACATAATTATGACATAACATTGAAGGTTGTGCAATGTAACAGCAATATTTAGACTTATGGATGACACCTGTTAGATAAAATATGGAACGGTTACGTATTTCACTGAAAGAATAAACGTTTTGTTTTCGAAATGACAGGTCATTAATATGGTCAAATCCAGAAACTAAGGCTGGTATTTCTGTGTGTTATTATATTATAATTAAGTCTATGATTTGATAGAGCAGTCTGACTGAGCGGTGGCAGGCAGGCAGCAGCAGGCTCGTAAGCATTCATTCAAACAGCACTTTCCTGCATTTTCCAGCAGCTCTTCGCTGTGCTTCAAGCATTGCGCTGTTTATGACTTCAAGTCTATCAACTCCCGAAATTAGGCTGGCAATACTAAAGTACCTTTTAGAACATCCAATAGTCAAAGGTATATGAAATACAAATGGTATAGAGAGAAATAGTCCTATAATAACTACAACCTAAAACTTCTTACCTGGAAATATTGAAGACTCATGTTAAAGAGGTACCACCAGCTTTCATATGTTCTCATGTTCTGAACAAGGAACTTAAACGTTAGCTTTTTAACATGRCACATATTACACTTTTACTTTCTTCTCCAACACTGTTTTTGCATTATTTAAACCAAATTGAACATGTTTCATTATTTATTTGAGACTAAATAGATTTTATTGATGTATTATATTAAGGTAAAATAAAAGTGTTCATTGAACATTCAGTATTGTTGTAATTGTCATCATCACAAATATATATAAAAATAATAAATCGGTATCGGCGTTGTAAAATCATAATCGGTCGACCTCTACCACACACCATTGGTTGAAACAGGAGACAGAGAGAGCCAGAGACGTGCGTGTCTCCCTGCACCCTGTGCTAGCAGACACGGGCAAATGCACTCTGCCACGTCGTCGTTGCCAACAGGCACAGACAAACACAAAGCCGGAGGCGGCACATGGGGGAAACCCCATCCACCGGACTAGAAGAACCCTGGCTATGACGTCAGCATTCAGGAACATAACTGAACACGACCCTGTTCTCAGCTATAAAACCAGGCTACAGCCCCCGTATATTCCACCACTGACAGAACAACACCTACTGTACCATGCTATCCCAGGGTAGTTAGCTATGGAAACATACCAGCACCATAAAGCCCATGCAAATAGGAGGCAGATTAGTGAGAGAGTTCTCAATTTATGACCAGCCAGTCTGGATATGTTATCAGCCCAGCTGCCAGCATGCCTCGGTGGAAACTCACTTATGCCTACATTTTGCAAGTGATGAACACTTGTCTTCATCCATCCTACACTTCAGCAGAGCCTCGAACTGAGATACATCGTAGGCAAAGCTGCCATCATCAGAGATTAAATAAGTTGAATTCAAAATGCATCTGGTCTCTTTTAGCATGGAGCTTGCTTATTTATGGCGGTTGTGTACTATGGGCATTTGCTATACGACCAAAGAAGTAGACACCCAATGAAACAGCAGTAATGTGCTGTATGCATGTCTGACTGGAGCCATATGTTAGTAACCTTTGCTGTCATTGAGATCTCGTTTCCCCCTAATCAATGATCGTACATGGAGGTTCAGCACAGCTGTGTGTTGTGTGTCGACCTTCAGCCAGCCAGCATTTCCTCCAGAATCCAGACACATCACACACAGTCCAAAACACTCACTGGTTTGGTGGAGCCCCTCCCCCACGAGGGTGACCAACTCCCGTCTTTCTTGTCATTGCAGTCCTCTGTCCACTAGGTCAGAGGGAGAGAGAGGGGAAAAATTGGAATGACAATTACTCAACACTATTTTGTGATGATGGTGGAAAGAAAGAAGTTTACAAATCTCTCCTTCTCCACCCTCTGCCAGCTAGTCAATGTTGTCCCCTAATTTTTGCTTGGCTATGCATCCCATGAGGTAAACTAGCCTGCTTTCTGTGCACGTACGAGAGCCACCAGTTTTGGGTTTTCGAGTTACAGTGCCTTCGGAAAGTATTCACACCCCTTGACTTTTTCCACAGTCACGTTACAGCCCTATTCCAACTTAATTACTAAATAAAGCAATCTACACACAATACCCCATAATGACAAAGCAAAAACAGGTTCAGAAATGTATTAAAAATAAAAAACTGAAATATCTTATTTACATAAGTGTTCAGACCCTTTGCTATGAGACTCGAAATTGAGCTCAGGTGCATCCTTTTTCCATTGATCATCCTTGAGATGTTGCTACAACTTGATTGGAGTCAAACTTTGGTAAATTCAATTGATTGGACATGATTTGGAAAGACACACACGTCTATTTAAAGTCCCACAGTTGAAAGTGCATGTCAGAACAAAAACCAAGCCATGAGGTCAAAGGAATTGTCCGTAGAGCTCAGAGACATGATTGTGTCGAGGCACAGATCTGGGGAAGGGTACAAAAACATTCATGCAGAATTGAAGGTCCAAGAACACAGTGGCCTTCATCATTCTTAAAATGGAAGTAGTTTGGAACCACCAAGACTCTTTCAAGATCTGGCCGCCTGACCAAACTCAGCAATCGGGGGAGAAGGAACTTGGTCAGGGAGGTGACCAAGAACCCGATGGTCACTCTGACAGAGCTCTAGTTCCTCTGTGGACATGGGAGAACCTTCCAGAAGGACAAACATCTCTGCAGCACTCCACCAAATCAGGCTTTTAGGGTAGAGTGGCCAGACGGAAGACACTCCTCAGTAAAAGGCACATGACAGCCCGCTTGGAGTTTGCCAAAAGGCACCTAAAGACCCTCAGACTATGAGAAACAAGATTCTCTGGTCTGATGAAACCAAGAGTGAACTCTCAGGCCTGAATGCCAAGTGTCACGTCTGGAGGAAATCTGGCACCATCACTACGGTGAAGCATGGTGGTGGCAGCATCATACTGTGGGGATGTTTTTTTGCTCTCTTCAAGGCAAAGATGAACGGAGCAAAGTACAGAGATCCTTGATGAAAACCTGTTCCAGAGCACTTAGGACCTCAGACTGGGGCGAAGGTTCACCTTCCAACAGGACAATGAGCCTTAGCACACAGCCAAGACAATGCAGGAGTGGCTTCGGGACAAGTCTCCGAATGTCCTTGAGCAGCCCAGCCCAAGCCCGGACTTGAACACGATCTAACATCTCTGGAGAGACCTGAAAATAGCTGTGCAGCAATACTCCAAATCCAACCTGACAGAGCTTGAGAGGATCTGCAGAGAGGAATGGGAGAAACTCCCCAAATACAGGTGTGGCAAGCTTGTAGCGTCATACCCAAGAAGACTCGATGCTGTAATCTCTGCCAAAGGTGCTTCAACTAAGTACTGAGTAAAGGGTCTGAATACTTACGTAAATGTGATATTTCATTTTATTATTTTTTATAAAATGTGCAAAATTTCAAAAAACATGTTTTGCTTTGTCATTATGGTGTATTGTGTGTAGATTGATTAAGGGGAATAAAAAACAATTGAATCAATTATTTTTAACTAATCCCGGGTCGCTAATTATTGGTTTAATAACAAACAACGATGTTCAGTCATGTTACCTAGCTAGCTAACAACCTGGTAACTTGACAGTAGGTTTAGGCACAGGAAGAAAGAAAAAGGGTTTGACACTCATAAGATGTGCTTGAAAATGGTAGGATTCATACAGGCCTAATGCAAGCCTAAACTATATCGAAACATCTATTTATTTCTGCTGCTTCTTAAATTGTTTGGTGCCTAACGTTTTAAAAGTTGGGAGCAGTGGGTGTGTTTGTGGGAGAGCGAGAGAGTGGTGTGTGTGTTTATGAGAGTGAGGGAGACAGAGAGAGTGAGGGAGAGTGTGTCATGTATATCATGACATGTATATCACAGGAGGTCGTGGCACCTTAATTAGGGAGGACGGGCTCGTGGTAATGGCTGTAGCGGAATGGTACCAAACACACGGTTTCTATGCGTTTGATTCCATTAAATGAGCCGTCCTCCAGCAGCCTACACTGATGCATATTCCTTCCTACCATTCCTCCAACCAATATGAGCAAATCAGCCGTTCTATGCAGTATTCTACTCTACACTGAACAGTGTGAAGTTAAATGTAATGTGTTGCGTTAAGTGGAAGTGTGAATTTCAATGACATGTTTTTGGAGAACGGGGGACGGAGCGAACAGGATGCTCGGCCACTGATTTTTTTCCCACCATGGTATCGCGATACTATTTGGTATCGTGATACTTTGGTCTGGTATCGTTTGTTAAAATGTCGGTATCGCGACAAGCCTAGACTACTTGTATCAGCATCAATGTTGCCACTCTGGTCCCGTTTAGCCTTAGCCTTAGCTAACCTGTGAAATGTGGGACTGGGGCTTGTCGTCTCCGTCCAGGTACGTCTCGTTTTTGTCTCCCAGAAGGCCTTGCACCTGGTACTCCAGCACGTAGCTGTCGATGAAGCGCTCCAGCTCCTCAATCTCCTGTGAGCGCGTGCTGCCAGCCTCTGAGGACGCGGACGCCACCGACGAGTTCTCCATGGCAACCTGCTGCCTGCCCGCCGGCGGGGGAGAGAGAGGAGAGGACCTGCAGAGCGGTGCGGGAGAAATGGCTGGTCAGTAGAGAGATCAAAACAAAAAACATGACCGCAGCATATCCACTTAAAAAACCACCATGTTGAGTCAAGAAGTGTGTCATTCAGACAGATAGTTCAATCATTTTCATTCAAGAAAAGTTCATTCAAAAACATCCATTAAGAAAATGTCAAATAGACACTGTCAGACTTCTCAGAATACTGAACACCAAATCCAAACCACACCCAATCAGGACAGAGCAGTAATAACACTACTCCATCAGCAGGGGAGGCATAGTGTGTTTACATCCCAGAGAGTTGGCCTTCAGTCCTACTGCTACACCCAGGCCCAGCAGGTGTAACAGTATAACTTTAGTCCGTCCCCTCGCCCCGACCCGGGCGCGAACCAGGGACCCTCTGCACACATCTACAACAGTCACCCACGAAGCATCGTTACCCATCGCTCCACAAAAGCCGCGGGGAACCACTACTTCAAGGTCTCAAAGCGAGTGATGTCACCAATTGAAACGCTATTAGCGCGCACCACCGCTAACTAGCTAGCCATTTCACATCGGTTACACAGGCAGCAGAACAACAGTCTAGTCTCACCTCCTAACCTTGTCCCCAGACCAGAGCCAGACAGTCAGTTATGAAACGTGACAGCTTTGTCTCTCTGCAGGGGTTTTTACTTGGCACTAACTCAGCCATGGCTCGTTGGCCAATGTCTATGGGGATATCAGACACCCAAATGAAGGTTTGTAGTAAACACAGGCTTAACAGATCTTATAAATGTTGTTCTATGAAAATCATCAGCTAACATCACTTTTTGTGAATTGGGAAGCATTTATGTAATCCAAACAAGCACATAAAGGCTTCATATTCATACAGGTCGTGATAATACACTGATATTATCTCATAGAACAAAATGTTTAAAGATCTCCTATAAGCCTCAGACCTTATTTTCCCTATTCATTTCCCCCATAGGAATGGCTAAACGAACCAAAGGTAACTCATTTCAATTTTTTAGGACTACAAGATGGCGAGCTCTATGCCTTTCACCCTGCTTGTGTTGTCTCTCTTGTCGTGATGTGTGTTTAGTCCTATATTTAAAATGTTTTTTTCCCCCTTTCTTTTTAATCCCAGCCCCCGTCCTCGCAGAAAGTCATTTGCCTTTTGGTATTATCGTCATTATAAATAAGAATTTGTTATTAACCGACTTGCCTAGTTAAATAAAGGTTAAATAAAAACCATAAAAATATATTTTAAAAATCCATCTTTCCTTCACTTTCTCTCCCTCTTCCCAACTCTACCTCTCCTTCCCTGTGTTTTATCTGACAGTGAAGCACCTATGTTGGTGGTCACATGACTAAGGCCTGCTGCTAAGCTTCTTTACACCACTGCCCTGCCTGAGCACTGGCCATGCCACGCAAGAGGATTTACTATGACAGCAGAGCAGCCTGAATAGTGGTATAGTAGTAGGCCTGTGTTGAGGACTGCCTGAGGCAGTGGTATGTAGGCTACTCTCAACCAATTTTTAAATGGGGGGGGGGGGGGGGGTAAATGCAGACTAATTTTCTGATTAACACAGACTGATTAACGCTTCTTGTTCCTGTAATTTTACGTACTAATGCTCTGATCCTCATTCTATTGCTGCTATACCTATAGGTTTTAAATCTCACCGTGTGTAGACATGATCCACTAATCTGGGGCCTGATTAGCCTAGCTAATGAGGCTAATGCTAACTCCACTGATGGCTACACATTCCCCAGTTGACCACATTAAAAGTAGCCTGGCTGAAGCAACTCACGTGGTCTACAGCGAGGGAGAGCTGTGACACACTGGTCTGAACAGGAGTCCGTTAGTGCAGTATTTGCTAGTGATGGGAGGGGGGTGTATAGGTAAATATAGGGATATTATTTTGGATGCAATATCTTATTGTATTGACAATATAGCAATATAATTTTGCCACTAGACAGCTGTACATGCACCAAAACGCCAGTATTTTTCCTTCATAGCTTGTTCTCCATCTTTTTAAATAGGGAGCCAATTTATTTTTCAGCACTTTTCTTTCTATGACTGATCAAAACATGTTTTGTCATGGCTCTGTCTTGTCCATCTGCAGCAGAAAAATGGTGAGCAATGTTTTTTTGGAACATCGAATCTCAAAATCACAGTATCGAATCGCAATGCATATAGCAGAGGCATTCAAATCTTACCCTACGAGGTCCAGAGCCTGCTGGTTTTCTGTTATACCTGAATTAATTACACTCACCTGGTGACACAGGTCTAAATAGTGTCCGTTTAAGAAAATAAATGGGGGGGAAAAGCAGGCTTCGAGGTCCAGAGTTGAGTATGAGGGGCATATAGAATCTTAAGAATCGCAATACATATCGTATCGGCACCGAAGTATCGTGATAATATTGTATCGTGAGGTCCCTGGCAATTCCCAGCCCTAATAAGAACCAAAGCGTTGGTCAGTGTACCGGTGACCCTAATTACACTTAAAAATATAAAAATGCAACATGCAACAAAGATTTTAGAGTTACATATAAGGAAATCAGTCAATAGGAATAAATTCATTAGGCCCTAGTCTATGGATTTCAAATGAATGGTAATACATAAATCTGTTGGTCACAGATACCTTCAAAAAAGTAAGTGCATGAATCAGTGGTGTGACCACAATTTGTCTCATGCAGCGCGACACATCTTCGCATAGAGTTGATCAGGCTGTTGATTGCAGCCTGTGGAATGTTGTCCCACGGTTCTCTTCAATAGCTGTGCAAAGTTGCTGGATATTGGCCAGTCCACGTGATTTGCTGATAAAATTTAGGGAGCCTTGTTTTCAGATTAGCTTAGTTAAAATCCCCAGCTACAATAAATGCAGCCTCAGGATATGTGGTTTCCAGTTTACATAGCTGTCTCTTATACACATCTAGATGTGTATAAGAGACAGATACTGCTCGTTCTGTGTGTGATTTCCTGCAAGACAGGAATGTCAGTGTTCTGCCATGGCCAGCGAAGAGCCCGGATCTCAATCCCATTGAGCACGTCTGGGACCTGTTGGATCGGAGGGATAGGGCTAGGGACATTCCCCTCAGAAATGTCCAGGAACTTGCAGGTGCCTTGGTGGAAGAGTGGGGTAACATCTCACAGCAAGAACTGTCAAATCTGGTGCAGTCCATGAGGAGGAGATGCACACCAGATACTGACTTACTTTTGATTTCGACCCCCCCTTTGTTCAGGGACACATTATTCCATTTCTGTTAGTCCCATGTCTGTGGAACTTGTTCAGTTTATGTCTCAGTTGTTGAATCTTGTTATGTTCATACAAGTATTTACACATGTTAAGTTTGCTGAAAATAAACGCAGTTGTCAGTGAGAGCACGTTTCTTTTTTTGCTGAGTTTATAAACAGATCTACCACTTCTTAGACTTGCTTTCAATAAGAATGACAGATCAATAAATCACATATGTGAATTTGGTCGGGTCGCCCAAAAAGATACATATTGCATCTTTAAGAATGCTTCCTGGAAGCACTCTATTCAGACACGCACGCACACCCTGCTGCTGCAGGGTAGGATGAAATTATATTTCCTGTTTTCAACTAGCGCCGGCAGTTGGTTATACAGACGATTACAGACTCAATTTCAGCCAGGCACTTTCCCACTTAAATTAACTAGGCTACTTTTCAATTCGCTAGCCAGAAAAAAGTCTGCCAAGCCTTCTCCCGCTAGAATGAACATTATGCATCTCCTAGTGATCTATTGATAGGACAGGCGCGTGTCAGTCACAAAGTGAGCGATGACAGGGAAACACTGCTGGTTGGACAGTGCGCTGTCGGTCCCGCCTCTCAGTACATGGGTGTGTGTGTGCTATGGTTGCAGTCAAATTTCTCTACACGCAGGAAGAGAGCATGAATTTGTATGTCCCACAATGTGAGTGAATTTGCTTCCCATATATAATGTGGAAACAATGAGTCGAAATCCATTTAGGCTATTGTTTTCTGGCACATTCTTTTATTTTCTTTCACGTGCAGATTCCGACATTAGCGCTGGCCAGTAAAAACGGTCGGGCCAGTGGATCTCGACAGGGCCAGTTCAACATTTACCTACTCTGTCGCAGTGTTAATGTCATGCTATTTGTATTTGAGCATATGACTGGCAGTTCATTCAAGCGCCACATAAGAATAAATACTCACCGAAAGGCAAATGGACATTATGGCAGAAATTGTTTTGGCCTATATAATGGTTTTTGTTATGTTTTCTCAAAATACGCATGGTTGTACAATGAAAGGTTAAATACACTGCATTTCATACAGTCAGCAATGATCTAATGAATGCAGGGCTTGTGAAGTTATACCTAGGCTAAATATAAGCCTTCCACAACCATAAGAACCACTAATAATTTAATGAATTTATCAAAATAGTTTAACTTGCTTTTTTGTGCAATAATCACTGATCTGGCTTTCAAGTCTATGAAAATGCCCCCTTTTTGCTACAAATATAACTAGAACCATGCATAATGCACATTCACTAATAATGACTAACTTCTTGCATGGAAAATGATCACGTCTCATCAACAATCTGTCAAGCCCATGTGCTAGTGATGTGCCAGCTAATCTTTATATTTTAAGTTAGGCCAACTTGAATCTATTTGCCAGCTAACAAGGTTGAACAGCGGAATTGTTATGAACAACCCCTTCCGTCTCTCTCCAACTATTAGAAAAGCATGTTAGCCTGCCCACTTCTTTCAGATGTTGAAAAGTGGCCTACCTTATTTCTCAGAATGAAAACGAGTTGCCAAAATTTGTCAAAAATAAGTCCAGTATGTTTCTATGGGCTTATTTTGGGCCTAAGCTTGTCGCCTGACTTCCCGCCATTGGGACAACGACTCCCATTGTCATTATATACAGATCTCTGGTGTAAATAGGATAATAGCACACATCACAGAGGATCGAAGGAGATGAGACCAAAAATACAACATGAGAACATAAACGCCCATAAAAACAAAACCTTGATTCTTACGATACAGTCATTTGGAATATCGGGCAAAAACATAACTTCGAATTAATTTCATATATCGCCCAGCCCTATTGTATACCCAAATCAAGTTTGACAAGTTGCTATACCCTCTTGACTAGAAATGAGGTGGCATGGTGCCTTCATTACAACATGGAAATGAGAAAATGCTTTTCAGGCTTATCAGCCCTCTCTCTCTATATGCCTGGTAACACCACCGTGTGAGTAAACAGTCCTGTGTGAGTATGAATCTAAATCTGCTAGCTTTGGTCTAGATAGAGGACGTCATAGCTGTACTGAGGGGCTTGTGGGGGCGACAGGCAGAAGTGGGGGGCCCACCTTCACATGCAGTCTTAGGTGTGACAATGGGAGCATTGTTCCTCCGGTTTGACCCTGGTGGGGCATTGGGAGCAGGGACTAGGACAGGGGTGTGCAGGCCTGGCAGCAGCCCCACTGGGCTTCCCTAGATGCCTGGCTCACCAACATGTGCATCAATGCCGAGGCTAAGGTATTATCTTACAGCAAAGCCTGAGATATACATGATGCATGCAGCACGATATCATACAAAGGCCTCAAAGCCAGTGGGGCTGCAGGTAGCCCAGTGGTTAGAGCATTGGGCCAGTAACAGAAAGGTTGCTAGATTGAACCCCCGAGCTGACAAGGTAAAAATCTGTTGTTCTGTCCCTGCATAAGGCAGTTAACACTTTTGGTTACTACATGATTCCATAGTTTGATGTGTTCACTATTATTCTAGAATGTAGAAAATAGTAAAAATATAGAAAAACCCTGGAATGAGTAGGTGTCCAAACTTTTGACTGGTACCGTATGTTGACACCCCAATTAGTGGATTCGGCTATTTCAGCCACACCTGTTGATGACAGGTTTATAAAATCGAGCACATAGCCATGCATCTCCATAGACAAACATTGGTAGGAGAATGTCCATACTTAAAGCAGAACCTAAATAATTTTCCAATCTTTTCGTTCTGAACGGAAAAAGATGTTGTCCCGTTCCACTGTTCCGACCAGCAAAATAAAGTTCTGAACCGGATCGAGCGTCAAAAGTACTGGTATATTTTGTCATTTTCTGTTCCTTTTTTTGGTACGTTTAGCCCAACATTAAAACTACACCGATCATGCAGTGCAGATAGAGCAGCTTGTTATGGAGCAGGCAAGTTATAGATCAGTGAGTTGTTTCCATGCGTAATGGAAACACAAGATGACACTGAAATGTTGAAGGTGGGGAGAGAGAAAGAGAGAGGGGGTGGAGGAGAAGGCTTGGCTTGAAGAACTGGGCATCTTGTGATGACAAGCATTATCTGAATTAGGCCCACAGAATTATACCTACAGAGGAGCGGCTTCTATGGAGGAACTTTGAATGCCTTTGAATGTCAGAGTTGGCTTAACGTTGGGCCAGAGATAGATAGCTAGCTAAGAAGTGTTTGTGTACAGAGCGGCACTAGAATTAAAAACACGTGTTACCTTTTTGTAGTTAATCCAATCCAATGTGATAACTATAGTATTGAAAAAGTGAATCCATACTTCTCTAATTTAAAATCTCTCTCCCTATCTTCTGAATCACACTTGTCACGTCAGTAAGCTACAGTTTATCTTTGGAGGGGGCGGGGCAGGTAGCCTACACACTGGACGAGGTTTCTGATTGACAGGGGAGGGCTTTGCATAGGCGCTTTGTTGCGTTTTTTTTGTGTGACTGAAAGAACATGCCTGGAATGTAAAATAGCGTTATTAACCGGTTTCCACACATTCTAAAATAACGGTTCTGCGCCGGTATAGTATAGATCACAGTATAGATCACTTTCGTTCCCGGTTCTGATTCTGTTCCATGAACAATTTAGGTCTTTTTTGTTTTTTGGATCTGTTCCCTGAACCGGTTCCAACGGTGGTGCACATTAATGTTAGGTCATCCAGGTCATCATAATCTCATCACTGTGGTGACACAGAGGGACAGAGGCTGCGACCCCAGCACTGCATTAGTAAGCTACAGAAATCAATGCAGAGCGCTTCGGTTAGAAAACTGCCTGGCTGCTGTGCTGCAGCCTAAACTGACCTGACACAAAACACCGCAGCCTAGGTTGACAACACTGCTGAAGCCCGGATAAGTTAAGCTTGGGCTGTGTCTCCTTCAACATGTTCCCTTCCCTCTGCCCTCACAGAGCAGATGTTCCCATCACAGATCTGAGAGGACTGGATATGTGAGAGCAACATGGCAGAAACTAGGTGGAGCTCATAGTGTTGTCAGTGTTATTTTTTTAAGTAATTTCTACTTCGATACCAGATTTAGTATCACGATACTCAATACCATTACGGTTTTCGATACCAAAAAGATACTACGACAAAACAAAGGCGGCGTATTAGCCAAAGTCTCAGAATGGCGCTTTGATCCAGACAGATAAAATCCGCTACTGCTCTGTTCAATAGGTGGGCATTTTTTTGTTCAATACCATTACATTACAAAATGTGTATGTCATTTTTTTAGAGACTGCCATGTTTGCATTAATGAATCAATTTGACTTTGGTAAAAACAATCTACCTACAAAACAACATAATGGTAATTTATTTGAATGGTAAATCTCTATTGATAAACTGGGTAAATCAATATGTAGCCTAGGTCTATTCACAAGACCGGTAAATGCATATTATTCAATAGGAATGTGTGCATGCATTGAGTTACTGAGCTTGTTTTAGCTGATTTCATAGGGCTACAGATGACAAACAATCCCTTCCATTTAGGACTTAGTTTATTGTGGCAACTGTTAGGAGAACATATACTTTAAATTGCATTGATCAACAACATTTGCATTGAAGAAGCAGTCTCTTTTAGAAAAGTGTGCGCTGTATCTTTAAGAAAGTAATGATGTCATTCATGAGGCAGAATGTGGCTGTGGAGACAAAGAAGTGAATTTGTTTTTGGTGGCGAGGGAGACGATGTGAATTAATAACGTGTTTTATGGCAATCAGCTTTGAAAATCAGAGTATTTTGCATTATGGTTTGCATATTATCACAAATAAAGTACTAGGGTAGTGAAGTCAGCTGTAAGCTTGCAAAAAAAGTTAGCCCTACAATTAAAGCTGGAAGCTACCGGTATCGTCTTGCATTGTAAAAGTGTTCTAGACTATCGACATTGTTGTGCAAACAGTTTCAACATTTCTACATGCCGTGTTGCATTATTCAAGTGTGTTAACTTCTGTGCAGCACAGCCCACCACAAGGAATCGCGATGAGCCAAGTAAAGCCCTCCCGGCCAAACGATGCTGGGCCAATTGGGTGCCGCCCTATGGGACTCCCGGTCACAGCCGGTTGTGACACAGCCTGGGATCGAACCCGGATCTGTAGTGATGAATCAAGCACTGCGATGCTGTGCCTTAGACCGCTGCAGCACTCGGGAGGCCGAAGTAATCTCTTTTATAAAAGTGCGCGTGCTGTTTCTAAGACCCATGATGTCATTCACACAAGCATTTCAAGGCTGAGAAAAGATGATCTTGACTGGGAGAGATGTGAGGCGGGGGAGAGGAAGTGAATGAATGAAGTGTTTGGTGGCAATATTTTTGCGTTATGGTTTGTATATTATAACAAACAAAGTACTAGGTTAGTGAATTTATGTTAGCTTTAGCTGTCTGCTAACAAGGAATGTTAGCTTACAAAGCTGGAAGCTACCGTTACCTTTTGCATCGTGACGTGCTCTAGCCTCTGTGGACATTGTAAATTACTGTTTGCAAAACAGCTTAAAAAATGCTACATGCCAACGTCGCATTATTCAAGTGTGTTAACTTCTGTGCAGCATTAGTGGGGAGTCCAGTGCAGGCTAGCAATGAGTAAGAGGAGCAGGCACGGTGTGCACTAGAGGTTGACCGACTATGATTTTTCAACGCCGATACCGATTATTGGAGGACCAAAAAAAGACGATTGCGATTAAACCGGACGATTTTGTATATATATTTGTGATAATGACAATTACAACAATACTGAATGAACAAAAACCCTTTTAAATTAATATAATACAGAAATAAAATCTATTTAGTCTCAAATAAATAATGAAACATGTTCAATTTGTTTTAAATAATGCAAAAACACAGTGTTGGAGAAGAAAGTGCAATATGTGCCATGTAAAAAAGCTAACGTTTAAGTTCCTTGCTCAGAACACGAGAACATATGAAAACTGGTGGTTCAATATTCCCAGTTCTTCAATATTCCCAGTTAAGAAGTTTTAAATTGTAGTTATTATAGGAATTATGACGTGTCAACTATCTCTCTATACCATTTGTATTTCATATACCTTTGACTATTGGATCTTCTTATAGGCACTTTAGTATTGCCAGCCTAATCTCTGGAGTTGATAGGCTTGAAGTCATAAACAGCGCTGTGCATCACGCATGGCTAAAAGCTGCTCACAAATGCAGGAAAGTGCTGTTTGAATGAATGCCTACGAGCCTGCTGCTGCCTACCACCACTCTATCAAATCTCAAATCATAGACTTAATTATAATAAACACACAGAATTACGAGCCTTTGGTCATTAATATGGTCAAATCCAGAAACTATCATTTCGAAAACAAAACGTTTATTCTTTCAGTGAAATACGGAACCATTACGTATTTTGTTTAACGGATGGCAACCATAAGTCTAAATATTGCTGTTACATTGCACAACCTTCAATGTTATGTTATAATTATGTAAAATTCTGGCTAATTAATTACGGTCTTTGTTAGGAAGAAACACAGTTCACAACGAGCCAGGCGGCCCAAACTGTTACATATACCCTGACTCTGCTTGCACTGAAAGCACGAGAAGTGACAATATCCCAAGTTAATATTTCCTGCTAACATGCATTTATTTTAAATAAATATGCAAGTTTAAAAAATATATACTTCTGTGTATTGATTTTAATAAAGGCATTGATGTTTATGGTTAGGTACATTTGTGCAACGAAAGTGCTTTTTTCGCGAATGCACTTTTGTTAAATCATCACCCGTTCGGGGAAGTTGAATTAGGCTGTGATTCGATGATAAATTAACAGGCACCGCATTGATTATATGCAACGCAGGACAAGCTAGTTAACCTAGTAATATCATCAACCATGTGTAGTTAACTAGTGATTATGTGAAGATTGATTGTTTTTTATAAGATACGTTTAATGCTAGCTAGCAACTTACCTTGGCTCCTTGCAGCCACAAGGTCCTTTTGAAGCTGCACTCGCGTAACAGGTGGTCAGCCTGCCACGCAGTTTCCTCATGGATTGCAATGTAATCGGCCATAATCGGCATCCAAAAAGGCAGATTACCAATTGTTATGAAAACTTGAAAAATCGGCCATAATTAATCGGTCGACCTCTAGTGTGCACTATAATAAGGGGTGGGCTGTGCTGATAGACAGGCTTGATTCATGACACACATTTGACAGACGTACCGAAAGTAACACAAATTCTAGTACCTATCAGTTTTTAATGTTTTAGTATTGAAAAAGTACTGAAGTTTTGGTATACTGTACAACACTACTAGTATGTGACTAGGGCTGTTACGTTAGAGCTGGGCGATATAGACAAAAAAGACATCACAATAAATCTAACTCTTTTGCTCGATAACGATAAATAAAACGATAAACATTTATGGACAATTAGGCTTACTTTCCATTAGAGGTAGATTTTTTTGTGCTAAGTACAACTGAGATGGAATTGCCTATGATTAAAACAGTTATTTAATCTAACATATGCAGGTAATTCAAGATCGATATTTTGATGTGCAACCTATAGAATCCAGAATGATGAGAATTTATTTTGGGCTCTTCAGAGATGGATTTGCCGACATCTTTGTGCATAGGCCTAGGCTATATTATTAGCCTATTCACCACCTGAGGAAGTGTGAACTCAAAACACTTAGCAGGTAGGCCAACTAAATATGATATTGTTGCTAGATAGATTAATCAATTAGTCTACATGGCTATCAGTAAATGTAATGCCCTACAAGACTTCCCAGTGCTAGGTCTAGGCTACTTGATGTAGGCCTATTAAGTGCAAATGGAGAGGTCTGCTTCACGGGCACTTCAAAACCATACTACATAGCCTACTCTGGTTGTAAAGTGGTGCCATGAACCCAATATACATTAAATACTCACAGAAAGTTGTGACTGCTGTCTGTAGTTGCTTTGAAAACAGTAGTTGCTTTGAAAATTTTATTTTTCCACAATTGCATTTTGAACAATTGTCATTTGCTTTTGCGTATAATATATCTATACCTCCTCTGTATGCACAGTGGGGAGAGAGAGTGAAGAGTGGCTTGCACACACAGCAGCCGACAGTAAAACAGGTACAGGCAGATACTTTTATAGCAGGATTCATAATGCATAGATTATTACTGTTGACCAAATAATGGTTTTTCGAACAAACAGAACAAAATCACAGAAAATTATGAGCCAAGCAAAATACTTCGATAAGAGGAGGGCAATGTCAGTAGGTTAATTTTCTGTTTATTGTCCTAGCTTTATGTTAACATCCTAAGGGTGATGTCCACAACCCATTGGAAATCGAATTTGCATAAGACTGTTAAGTGCCAAAGGGCACTTAATAAGGGCACATGTAAAAATATATATATAATACATACATAGTATATATATATATATATAATGTATGTATGTATTATTATTTTTTATTTTTTTTTTACATGTGCCCTTAGGCAACAAATTATTTTTTTAAAGGAAGTTTGTTCTTAAGTGTCTGTCATACATACAATACATATATATTGTATGTATGACAGACACTTCAGAACAAACTTCCTTTTGATTTTTTTGGGGGGGGGACTACCTGTTGTTCCATGTAGTGAATATGTTATTCAGCGCGTTTGTATGTGCTAATACCAGTAAGGCCAAATAAATATTGATCATTTATTTTCTATATTTAGCTAAAATTCTAAGCCTAATTTCAGTTTGTGACAAAACAAGCAGCGTAGATAATCAGTGTACCATCTAAACCACTGAAATATATTTTCAATAACCAAAAATATAGTATTTCCAGCTGTTTGAAGCTGGTGTGCAAAATCAAAAGTAAAAGACGCAAAAACTAAACTTAAGAAGGCGAAGCGTAGACAATGGCGCACACAGCAGATCTACCGCGTCTTAGACTTGCTTTCAACGACACAGATCTAGAACTACATTTATATGTGAATTTGCTCGGGTTGAACCAAAAAGTTCGATACTGCAGCGACCATAAGAGTCGACTAGCTGTGTAGCTAGCTAGTTAGCAACTACTAACGTCTCAGCTGGGACAACACTTAGCGGATGGTTTGAGAGTAACATTTGCTCACTAGCTAATAATAACAACAAAAAACGTATTTTCGATATGGAATCTTTTTCAGTGTGTTTTATTTTACCGGACGCGTGCCTGAAAAACATGTTGACTATCAGAAAAAAAGAATGACCACACATCTGTCCGGCCTCGGGCGCCATCACGCTAGTTAACGTTACCTACGTTAGTTTAATTCAGGCTCAAATTCAAAATCCCAACGTTGCCTACTGTCATAACTATAAAGTTACAAGCCAGTCACAGCTTTCTGTCGAGCCACAATCAGTTGAAATGTCTTTCATCATCATCATTTAGCCACTCCAGGTCTCAGGCAGCGAAAACATGCACAACATTGGATCTGGTCACACACCGTTGCTAGCGTTAGATGAACACTCAACTGGCAAACATTATTTCAGCTAGATAGCGAAGCTAAACCATTTACAGAAAACAATATCCTCACCCAAATATTGGATTCGGACGGCTGGGGAATCCGGGATCACCTCCTGATATTAAACCCACTGTGTCATGGGTATATTTCTCGGGAGAGAAACGTATTCGGAAGAAAAAGATTACGCTCCCCGACACACAAGCAGGGTGAAACGCATGAATGTGACGTTTAGTCCGGTTTGCGCGCAGGATATGTGTACGTGAGGCTTGGATTCTGGGAGCTGGAGTTTTAGTGAGACATCGCAGTCTAGTTGAAATGTAAATATTTTGTAATTATACATACTTATACAGACATTTTAGGAGGATCTATGAGGTTATTGGGGGACATTTGATGTGTTTTATTATTTCTGAAGTCAATTTAAGTTTGTTGATGTTTTTTATTGTCCCTGTGCTGTGTTTTATCTAGGCCTATTCTAATGCTATTACGGTACAATTGATCCACTGTTCAAATGTTTATTTAAATTTTATTTCATACAATTTATATTTTTGTGTTTAAATAGATTCGAAGGAACGGACCTTCTCATGCAACAGCCTGCATTGTTATATAATATACTGTACCATTTATTGTTATCTATAAATAAAATCAAACAACGATCATGTTTTAAGACAAGGAGTTTTTGCTTTGTTATGGTGTTAATTGATTTGAGCGCAGTGATGGGTTGTTATCTGTGTGTCCAACGAAGTAACTCAAGCAGAGAGAATCTCTTTGTGGTGTATGTAGCTCATGGCCTGTATTGTATTTTTTACTTAAGTCCACAAGTGACCCCTTGTGGGTACTGGATGAAATACAACTTTTGCAATCATGATTGTGCAATGACATTTTAACCAGGCAGTGTAAATATATAGGTAACTGCCAAAATAAAGGAAATACTTGAAATGAGGGATACAAAGTATATTGAAAGCAGGTGCTTCCACACAGGTGTGTTTCCTAAGTTAATTAACATCCCACCATGCTTATTTATAAAAATGCCCAGTTGGCTACCATGGCTAGAAGAAGAGATCTCAGTGAGTTACCATGGCTAGAAGGGGTCTCAAAGGAGCATAGGGGGTTAAAAGTGTGTGTGCGTGTATGTGTGTGCATGTGCGTGGGTGCCTCGGTCACTAGATCTCAACCCAATTGATCACTTAGGAGAGATTCTGGAGTGGTGCCTGAGACAACGTTTTCCACCACCATCAACAAATCACCAAATTATTAAAATTCTCGTGGAAGAATGATGTCGTATCACTCCAATAGAATTCCAGACACTTGTAAAATCTATGGCAAGGTTCATTGAAGCTGTTCTGGCTGCTCGTGGTGGCCCAATGCCCTATTTAGAAACGTTATGTTGGTTTTTCCTTTATTATGGCAATTACCTGTATGTTCCGCTGTAATGTAGCTTCTGTAATCATTCAACCCAACTGCTTTTATAGAATACTGAAACAGATTAAATTGACAGGTTGACTGGTCATCACATTTTCATGAACCTCTGAATTTGGGACATTACCATATTTAGTGTGTAGACAGCACCTTATGCTTCCAGATGAGAGGAAGAAAATGTGTGTAAAAAAAGATACAAGTAACATGTCTTACAGCCAAGGGAGATGGTGGGAAGGTGCTGCTGGACAACAACTTACGAGGAAGTCAGATGTTTAATTTACAGCAAGGTGTTCAGTAGTCGATTTTAATATACAAAGGATCCAGAAAAAAATACAAAAGCTATATAAATCTGTCTATCAAACACTTTTAGAGTGAACTACAGCTATTAGGTTTAGGCCTATAGAACCCCACAGTGGAGGTGTCATAATACCCATAAAACCTAGTGGTCAAACAGGGAAATGGTTCCAACCGTTTTTCCACCGTTGATTTTTCCCATAGGGGATTTTAGAAACACTTAACATATGGGCTGTGTTTTGTGTAGGCTGACCCTGGCGTGACATTTTGATAACCATGTAAACCTCTCTTGGACAAGGTGAGTTTTATTAACATATCCATCTCTATTTACTCTCAGTTTTGAAAATGCTAATTAGCATCAAAGTAGACATCATGCAAAACTACAAATCCCTGCAAGCCTCTGCACGTCATCTCTAGCTGACACCTTTGCTATCAATTCACAGAATTGTCCATTGAAAGAAATGTAGCCTATTTATTCATTACTACATTTGGCTAACATGATATCAAATACATCAAACACATGGTTTCCATTGCCATTCCATTTGCTCCTTTCCGGCCATTATTATGAGCCGTTCCCCCCTCAGCAGCCTCCACTGGTACATCACAGATTTAAACTCATAACCATGGCATGACGTTCATAAATTCCTTGCCATAGATCAAAAAGGTCTATACGATTCATAAACTCAAAATATTACAAAGCTCAGTGCATACATATTCTTAAAATAACAAACAGGGAGGAACTAAACCCCTGAGCCAACATCAGAGCCTCCTAACTGGGTAGAACCCAATGGGCGCGTTTGAGCA
This sequence comes from Salvelinus sp. IW2-2015, assembly GCF_002910315.2. Lineage (NCBI taxonomy): Eukaryota > Metazoa > Chordata > Actinopteri > Salmoniformes > Salmonidae > Salvelinus > Salvelinus sp. IW2-2015. The sequence continues at coordinate 1,714,621 of NC_036842.1, read as the reverse complement.
GATCACTTTAGTCAAGTCGGTGGCTATCGGTCTGTCGTAGAAATGACCACCAAGGACTCAAAGTCAAAGTTAAATGAACAGATCTTTATTATTACGGCGGGAGAGGTTACAGCAAACGTAATACTCAAAGTACAAGCTTTGAAGGGATGTTCTCCCTTCAGCACTCTTTCGACTCATGCTCAAACTAGCCGTCTCTGCTCTCAGGGTGCAAGCTGATCATGCTGATCATGACCTTGCACACATTGTTACTTTGGCCCAAAGCCTAGAAACGATGTGTTCCATTCTTTCTGTTCTTCTATCAGTCCCCTCCCTGAGAGCAGTCACAGAACATCCTAACACAATAACGAGAAACAATACGCTACATGTAGTCACACATTTGGAGAGACACAGAGGACACAAAACATTTCCACTACACTCCCTCCTTTTATCCCCATATGTGACAACACATTTTTCTTTGACTTCTTAACATACATTCAGTCTATCATCAGGAGTGCATTTTAGTAAATACTGATTCTTACATGCAATAGGAATAACAATAGACACAAATCCATCTTCATATTTGATCCTTTTTCCATTACCCTTTACATTAGAAGGTTGCTGTCGTTTAACAACCTACCTTAAAACCTCCAGGTACTTAATCAAGCATGGATACTAACTAATTATTGCATATTATCATCCATTATAGGGGGAAAGGGGAGTTTCTGAAGAGTCAGCAAGTTATCAGTATCACCTTCTTTAGTACATGATGAGACTTGAGTTGCCACGGAAGCACAAATGGCCTTACAACAACAAAGCAAAATGGTTAAACACATTAAACAAAATATTCCAGTTATCACCCACTGAGCTATCTGGGAGCCCCAAGCTCCAAAGAGGCCTTTCAGCCAACCAGTAAACACCCACTCTAATTTCCCAGAATGAGACTTTTCAACAGTGGCAATGTAGTTAGCAAGATCAGTCACATTTGATGACACATCTGGGACAAAAGTCCAGCATTTTTCGCCAGTACCTCCTTGACCAGCCAATAAGTAGTTAAGTGACTCCCTGTTTTGCAGGGCAACCTTGCGGAGTGCTTTCACTTCCTCGTTCAGAGCAATCAAGGCATCTCTAGAAGCATTTCCCATTTTCTCAACTTTAATAGCCAAATCTCGAATTTGATCGAAGGCACATGCAACTCCATTTTGAGGCAGCTTAACACCAGCGAAACGGGAGAAGGTTTGCACCTGACTGACATCTGCAAGGGATCGCTTATTAAAACGAGGGGTCGGCTGATGATATTCCCTGAACAGAACCCTCAATTCTGTTGAAGTTTTTCCAAGGACTCTCATGGCCGGCACCACAAACCCAACAATACACTTCCCTCCCAAATTAGGTGTTAAACTATAATAAGAAAATCGGCCACACAACCAATAGGTACTATTTGGGGCTCCTTTCAGTGCAATATCCTTATTGTCAACATAAGTTCTATAACTCACATTTCCTGGTGTTCCTGTAACAGAATCATGTACCGCAAGAGAGCAGTTATTGCTACCATTAACCAACATAGTACAGTTACAAACAATTTCACCCAAATGGTTACTTCCATTTCCTCTAATACACCAGGGGGCTACCAGGGATCCTACTATAGGGATGGGTGGGTCACTGTAATTGTTTGGTCTAGGATATACAAGGCTGACAACAGCATTATACATTGAAAAATAAGTAATGGGGTCGGGTTTCTTTGGGGGGAAATTGGCCAATGACAATATTGAGGACAGTTGAATAGTTAAGTTCACCCCCAAGGGAACCCCTACATATGGGAGACCCTTTCCTACTCCCACATGACCCAACCCACATACCCAACAATAAGTCTTATATGAGGTGACATTTCCCACCATTTCAGCTTGAGAGAGAAATAGATTCCCTCCCTCATCTTGAATTTTTACTTCTCATTTCCTTCGGCTGACTTCTCCTTCTGGACCACTACTCCGAGTGTGTGGTGGTTCCTTTGGCCCCGGACTTTCATCTTCACCTGAATGGTCACCCACTGGAGGGCAACCAACTGTTCCTATCAACACAATGGTGCAGATCCAGACAGCAAGGCCACACAACCTAAGGGATGGGACTCCCGCCATCCTCCTCGGGGGCAGGAACTCATCTGCAGTGTGAGACGTAAATCCAGGTGTCCCGCTCAGCTACTTTTACCTCAGTCGGGTGGTCAATAAAACCTGATATGGTCCTCTCCAATGAGGATCCTTCCAGCTCTTCCTTCTGTAGTCTCTTACCACCATGAAGTCTCCAGTGCGCAGACAATGCTCAGTTCCTCCTGATAGGTTGGCAGAAAATCCTTCACCTGTGGAAAGACAATCTTAACATTGTTAAGTGAGACACAGTATGCTACCATGTCTTCTTCTATTCCCTGCAATGTCAACTTGTTTTGAGAAAATAGCGTGTTAGTCATTCTCATTGGTCGCCCTGTCAGCACCTCATGGGGGGAGAGACCTGTCACTGTGTGGGATCTGCCTCGCATGCTCATTATCGCCAATGGAAGCACCTTCACCCATGTCAGGCTTGTTTTGCCAATCAGCTTAATCAATACATTTTTTACGGTTTGGTTTGCCGAGTTCTACTGCACCTCCAGATTGAGGATGATAGGCACAATGGGTTCTCAACTAAATCTGTAAAGCCTCTGACATGGACTGAACAATATCATTCATAAAATGTCGACCATTGTTGGATGAGACTTTTTACGGCAGACCCCACCTTGGTATGATCTCTCTCAGAAGAGCCTTGACACAGCTGCTGCTGTAGCTCTCCTTCAAGGAAAAGCTTCAATCTATATTGAAAATATGTCAACAATCACCAAACAATACTTGTTCCCCTCACAAGGGGTCAACTCAATGAAGTCCATCATCAAGTGCTCAAAGGGGCCCTCTGGCCTACGATGAGATACGGGGGATACTGAAATACCGCATCCAACATTATTAGTCATACAGATCACAACACTTTCTACAAAAATATTCAGCAAACACAGTAAATCCTACTGTACTCCAATATTTATTTACAAGATCCACCATCCCTCCTTTTAACACATGGTCTTGACCATGTGACAACTTAGCAAGGTACTGGAAAGTACAATGGGGCATGGCAGGTCTATTAGAATCATCAAGCCATACACCCGAGGTGTCCTTGTGACAGTATTCAGCCTACCTCCTTTTCTCAGTCGCATCAGCTGCTGCCTGCAAAACAACATCATTAGGAGAGAAGGGGTTAGTGGGAACAGGAACTGCTGTCATCTGTAGAAGGGGGAAACAGAAGAGGAAGCAGCCAGCTTGGCCGCAAAATCAGCTTTAGCCTTCCGTTGAGAAACACTGTCCTTTGCAGAAGTTTGTGCTTGGCATTTGACCACTGCAATAGACGAGGGGAGCTGAAAGGCCATATTCAAAGATGAGACAAGATCACTGTGAGCAATAGATTTTCCAGACCAAGTTAAAAAATCCTCTATTCTTCCACAACGTGTCAAAATCATGCACAACACCAAATGCATATCTACTCTTCAGTGTAGATTTTAACAGAGCAAACCTTACCCAAAATACATGCTCTGGTTAAACCAAATAACTCTGCTGCCTGAACAGACAAGTGAGAGGGATGTCTAGCACTTTCCACTGTTTGAACAGCGGTGACAACAGCATAGCCTACTAAATGTTCACCCTTGTCGTTTCGCTGGGCAGAGCCATCCACAAAAAAACTCATAGTCCGAATTCAAAAGAGGAACATCTTTTAGGTCAAGCCTATGTCCATAGTCAATCTCAATGGTCAATTCACAGTTATGTTCTTCACCGGCATCAGCTGTAGGAAGACAAGTAGATGGGTTAAGCACAGTACATCTTTTCAGCTTAACGTGAGACATTATCAACAGAATGTTCTGAAAGTCCAGCAATATGGCAGGCGTAAGATGGGCAGTATTAGCCTGTGTAGTAATGGCATGAACCACGTTGGGAACATGCACAGTCATTGCTACAATATCAGAACATGCCAAAACCGCAGCAGTTGCTACAGCAACAGAGCAGAGGCATGAAACCATGCCTCAGATAAGTATCTAAATGCTTAGAGTAGTACCCCAACATGCCTATAGCCAACTCCGTGGTACTGTGTCAACACAGCAGACATAAATCCATGATTCTCTGAGACAAAAATATGGAATGCTTTGGTATGGTCGGGAAAACCAAAACAGGGGGTTGACATTAGATCCTGCTTTAACTTAATCAAGGCTAATTCAGCCTCAGGTGTCCATTCCACCACTTCAGACATTTCCATCTTTCTGCCATAAATACAATCCTGCAGAGGCTTGTATTGACTCTGCATAGTCTTTCAACCATGGGCGACAGTAGCTAGCCACTCCCAACAGTGACATCATGTGCTGCCTAGTAACAGGTTTAGGCAGGGACTCTCTTTAGAGAGGGGGTGACCCTCAGAAGTAATGTCATAACCCACATTTTTTACTGAACTTCTAGACAACTGCATCTTAGAGGGGGAAACTTTGTGACCATTTGCAACAAAGAAAATCAACAATGCCTTAGTATCTTCGTGACAGATCTCCTCCGACAAGGAACAGACCAACAGGTCATCGACGTATTGAACCACAGTGCTACCTCCAGGGAGAACAAAACCTTCCAGGTTCCTCGCCATTTCCTGGGGAAAATGACAGTTGATTCAACGTAGCCTTATTGCATCACCATCCAAGTCCATTTCCCCCAAGAAACGTAAAAGAGAACCAATCCTGTGACCCAGGGTCAACAGGGATGCTGAAAAATGCATTAGCCAAATCAATAACCAAAAAACAACATCTCCCTGGGGGAACATGGGAAAGAATAGTAACTGTGTTCGGCACCAGGGGTGCTCTTGCGTTAACAGCATCATTAACTATTCTAAGATCTTGTACAAAACCATATTCACCAGATGGCTTCCTAACAGGTCAAATATGGGTGTTACAGGGAAAATTTGGGCATCAGATCAAAGCCCCATTTTCAACCAGGGCCTGATGGATGGGAAAAATACCATTTTCTGCTTCTTTGCAATGAGGGTACTGAGCTTTATATGGTCTGTGATTATTCTTCGGGACAACTTTCACCAGAGTGGCACCTCTCATCTTCCCAATATCGGTCTTGGAGACAGCCTAGAGCTGACACTTCATTCAGCCATGGTATGTGGGAGTTATCTCGGGACATGACCATCACTTTCGGTAGGAGTAGGTTCCTTTTTTGTATCGTTTGAGTAGTAACCCAACAAGATACAACATCTTTCCATTGTCAATTGGGGGTTTTCGACATACTAGTGTGGGACAGCGCCCAGTACTGCATACATTGATCTCTGCGCATCAGACAGAAAAACTCTGTAAATTCCTCACCATAGTATAGTCCATCAATTGTCACTTCCACTCTGCTTCTCTGCTTTGTCCATCTTTGTTGATATTTAGGGTCTTCTTCACACGAGGCGACAGCTTCTGTGCAGGATTGTTCAAATGCCAGGCATAATAACACTGGGACATGGACGGGTATATCCCGCTTGTAGGGGAACGGAGGGACAAGCCCTCAGCAGTGCACGCAACAGACAGGTTCATCTTGCACATCAGATCACTTCTCAGGAGGTTTACAGGGCAGGCGGAAGAGTACAGAAATCCTTGTTTCTAACTTCCATCTTCCCATTTAACGTGTAGGGGGTAAGTGAGGCATTCTTCAGAGGGAATTCCTGATGCTCCAACAGTGCGGATTTTTGTTTTTTTTTGGGGGGGGGGGGATTACTTTCAGGCCAGATTGTTTCAACACTGAGATAGCAGCCCCAGTGTCTACTAGGAATGGAATCTTCTGGCCAAGTATTTCAATTTCTATCAGGGGATTTTCAGTCAAAAGGTGTTAAGTTCCAGCATCTGGCATGCTTCTTGTGGTTCTTCATCATCGGAGTCTTCTTCTATTTCCACCTCATCCTGTTCTTTTCCCACCAAAGGAATTTCCAACCCTTATATCTTCAGGTGGTCCTGGCCATTCACTCTGGTCATCTCCATCACCAGGACAGTCCCTTGGAAAATGTCCTGGCTTGCCACAGTTGTAGCAGCTCCAGTCTCTCCCTCCAGAGGTGCCTTGCGCTCCTCGCCCCATGCCTCTTCCTCCTCCTTGGCCTCGTGCTAGACCTCCACCTCCACGGTATCCTCTTTCCCCTCCTCCAGCAAAAAACAAAAAACTGTGCAGCTTATAGTGCAGCCGATCCATCACGACTGGACTGCCGACGTGATCTCCCGATGTGGTCTCAACAGGCTATTCTGTTACGATATCGCCAAAGAATCATCTACTAGCCCCGGCCCGCTAGCTTTTCTGAACGCTGTGTCCCCTGCTCGACTAGCGTAGTAGTGACTACCAAACAGCACCCTGACTCACCTATTGCTGCTCTTTTGTCCCTATGATCACTCGGGCTACACCGCTGATGCCCCCTGGACTGTTTCAATAACACGGTACCTCATTCTGTTTACCTTTCGGCCCCAGTCTCGAACTCAGGTCCTGTACGTACCTAACTTACCCGCTCTTCCCATTCATCACCATTTACCCGTTGTTGTCTTAGCTCCCCTGATCAATACCTGTGATTGCTTTATTTCTCTCTCTAATGTCAATATTCCTTGTCTACTGCTGTCTTGGCTAGTTTTTGTTTGATTTCACTATAGAGCCCTCAGTCCCGCTCAAAATGCCTTAGATAGCTCTTTCGTGCCACCCCACACACATGCGGAAACCTCACCTAGGTTAACTGATGCCTCCAGAAACGAAACCTCTCTCGTCGTCACTCAACGCATAGGTTTACCTCCACTGTACTCACATCCTACCATACCCTTGTCTGTACATTATGCCTTGAATCTATTCTACCACGCAGAGAAATCTGCTCCTTTTATTCTCTGTCACCAACGCACTAGACGACCAGTTCTTATAGCCTTTAGCTGTACCCTTATCCTACTCCTTTTCTGTTCCTTTGGTGATGTAGAGGTTAACCCAGGCCCTGTAGCCCCCAGCCCTGTAGCCCCCACTCCTATTCCCCAGGTGCTATCATTTGTTGACTTCTGCAACCGTAAAAGCCTTGGTTTCATTCATGTTATCATCAGAAGTTTCCTCCCTAAGTTTGTTTTTTTCACTGCTTTAGCACACTCTGCCAACCCTGATGTCCTAGCCGTGTCTGAATCCTGGCTTAGGAAGGCCACCAAAAATTCTGACATTTCCATTCCCAACTACAACATTTTCCACCATGTTAGAACTACCAAAGGGGGTGGAGTAGCAATCTACTGCAGAGACAGCCTGCAGAGTTCTGTCATGCTATCCAGGTCTGTGCCCAAACAATTCGAGCTTCTACTTCGAAAAATACACCTTTCCAGAAATAAGTCTCTCACTGTTGCCACTTGTTATAGACACCCCTCAGCCCCCAGCTGTGCCCTAGACACCATATGTGAATGAATTGCCCATCATCTATCTTCAGAGTTTCTACTGTTAGGTGACCTAAACTGGGATATGCTTAACACCCCGGCCATCCTACAATCTAAGCTAGATGCCCTCAATCTCACACAAATTATCATGGAACCTACCAGGTACAATCCTAAATCCGTAAACACGGGCACCCTCATAGATGTCATCCTGACCCTTTCTAATCGACCTGGCCCGGGTATCCTGGAAGGATATTGACCTCATTCCGTCAGTAGAGGATGCCTGGTTATTCTTTAAAAGTGCTTTCCTCACCATAAGCATGCCCCATTCAAGAAATGTAGAACCAGGAACAGATATAGCCCTTGGGTCACTCCAGACCTGACTGCCCTTGACCAGCACAAAAACATCCTGTGGCGTATTGCATTAGCATCGAATAGCCTCCCACGATATGCAACTTTTCAGGGAAGTTAGGAACCAATATACACAGGCAGTTAGAAAAGCTAAGGCTAGCTTTTTAAAACAGAAATTTGCATCCTGTAGCACAAACTCCAAAAAGTTCTGGGACACTGTAAAGTCCATGGAGAATAAGAGCACCTCCTCCCAGTTGCCCACTGCACTGAGGCTAGGAAACACTGTCACCACTGATAAATCTACGATAATCAAGAATTTCAATAAGCATTTTTCTACGGCTGGCCATGCTTTCCACCTGGCTACCCCTATCCCGGTCAACAGCTCTGCAACCCCCACAGAAACTTGCCCAAGCCTTCCCCATTTCTCCTTCTCCCAAATCCAGATAGCTGATGTTCTGAATGAGATGCAAAATCTAGACCCCTACAAATCAGCTGGGCTAGACAATCTGGACACTCTCTTTCTAAAATTATCCGCCTAAATTGTTGCAACCCCTATTACTAGCCTGTTCAACCTCTCTTTCATATCGTTTGAGATCCCCAAAGATTGGAAAGCTGCCGCGATCATCCCCCTCTTCAAAGGGGGAGACACTCTAGACCCAAACTGTTACAGACCTATATCTATCCTACCCTGCCTTTCTAAGGTCTTCGAAAGTCAAGTTAATAAACAGATCACCAACCATTTTCGAATCCCACTGTACCTTCTCCGCTATGCAATTTGGTTTCCGAGCTGGTCATGGGTGCACCTCAGCCACGCTCAAGGTCCTAAACGATATCATAACCGCCATCGATTAAAGACAATACTGTGCAGCCGTATTCATCGACCTGGCCAAGGCCTTCGACTCTGTCATTCACCACATTCTTATCATCAGACTGGGTCTTCATAATTACTTTTACTGTTCAATTTTACTTTTAATTATACCTTATCAATTTACTTTACTCCAACAATTATCACACTCATACCTCAATCATTCTGGGAACTAATTTCCCTTTTTAAGAAAAATGTTTTTTTATTTATATTTTATTGAATATCCGAAACATACAATATACCTGCAGTGAAGCCTCTCAACAACTACATCATACCAGTCATCCAACAGGCTCCCATTCAGAGCGACACACAGAAGCATCCAGGGTCAATGCCCTGCTCAAGGGCATGTTGATAGATCTCCCACTAGGCCAAAAAATGTGAACCCGAACCCTCCAAGATCCCCCCCACAGTTCCCCAATAGCTGCCCATCAAACATTCAAGACCCCTCCCACAGTCCATCAAACATTCAAGACCCCTCCCACAGTCCATCAAACATTCAAGACCCCTCCCACAGTCCATCAAACATTCAAGACCCCTCCCAAGAAGAAAAATAAAAATAAAAAATAAAATTAATTCCATTCCCCACCCCCAAGAACCCCCATAATGCACCAACAACCAAGTGAATGAACTAACGAGAAAAAAGAAAGACAGAAGAAAACAGAAAACAACAATGCAAAAAATAAAATAAACAAAAATAAAATAAAAACAAAGGATATCAAGGACAACTAAAATCATAACAGCAATGTCAACAGTATATGTTTGTGTGCATGTCTGGCACTATTACATGTATGTTTGTGTACTTATATACGTTTATTTGAATGAGAGTGTGTGTATATGCATGTGTACAAACACCTGCATGGCATCAGCCTCAGGTAAACCAGCATTAGTTGTAAAAACACTGCCCCTCAGTGTCATTCAAATGTACTTTTTATTATGTTTTATTTTGACTTTTAATCTTTGACCATCATTCTATCTCCCGCACAGCAACTCCACTCCCACTTGTCTCCAATTCCACATACCAACTCTCAGCTTCCCTCAGCCCATCCCATCTATCTCTGCTGGCCACCCTCTTCGAGTTTCTAAGCAACACATACGTATCTTTCAACTATGCTGTGATGTTTAACAAACATTCAATCTTTCTAGTCGAATAGAATCCACAGATTGCGAGTTGAAGATAAATACTTTTACTAAGAGTATTAGTACGTTAGTAATTGACTGACTCGGCCTCTCCAGATCTCCTAACAGTACTATTTCTAGGGTCAATTTTAGATCAATGCTATGCATTTTCAGCCATTCCTGAACCTGAGACGAGAAACAGGCTACCTGAGGGCAATACCAAAATAAATGGTCTATTGATTCTGTATCCTCACAACAAAATCTGCAGAGCTTCGATGATTTTATGCCCCAAATATTCAACATTTTGTTGGTGGCAAAGATGTTCTTCTATTATAATATAGAATTCTTCTATAATAATTTTAGATGAAAATCACGAAGTTTTGAATTTTGTGTTGTTTTATATATCAACTCATACACTTTGTACCATGGAATCGGTACATCAAAAATCTCTTCCCAACTATTTTGCAATATGTATGGCACAATTGTCAACATCCTGGTCCTCAAATGAAACTGGTATACTTTCCTATTTCTGCTATTTTTATTCCTCTGCCAGTTTTGGTCCTTTATATTGGGCAGACAGACCAGTTCCCTACCTCTGTAATCAATTGGTTGTACTCTTGCATTGAGCATACCTTCCCGTTCAATTCTGATAACTCCATGAAGGACATAACTCTACAATTCCAATTTACAATATAATTTAAGAACAAATTACCCTTTTCAAACATCTTTCCATTAAATACAGGTATTTTGTCAACCAGCACATTTGAGTTCAGCCATAATATTTGTTCTATCTTTTCAGGTGGATGAAATGGAAATTGTAGCCAGCTCTGCAATGCTTGTTTGAAAAAGAGAGATACTTTGAAAAAGTATATTTTTCAATTAATCGAAAATGAGACATGGCAATCCGCCGAAAGGCAAAAAGGCTTTTTTTAGTAATCTACTTGAAAACCATTTAGGGTTCAAGTAAAACTTTTGAATAAGTGAAGCTTTTAGAGAGAGGTTTCATATTATTCATTATATAGATAGGCACGCTTTATTTTGTCTGATTTAGCATCCCAGATAAAGCAAAATATTTGCATTTAGATGGTCATAACGAATAGATATGGTAACAGCGGACACCCTTCTTTAAGTCCTCTTGACAATTAAAAAAACTCTGAGAAGTAGCCATTGTTTACTATTTTACACCTGGGGTTGCTATACATTATTTTTACCCATTTTATAAGAGAATTATCAAAATTGAAAAAAATCATGGCATTTATAAATAAAATCCGCTATAAATACCACGCCTGGCTTCTTAGATGTGTCATGATGTTCTATAATTTCTAGTAGTTGTCGTATATTATCTCCAATGTATCGTCCATGTAAAAAACCTGTCTGATCAGGATGAACAATACCTGGTGAAACCCTTTTAATTCTGAGTGCTATGCATTTCGCTAGTATTTTGAAGTGCAAGGGGCCTCCAGTTTTTTATACAGACTGGGTCTTTATATTTTTGTTTTATTAATAGAGAAATCAGACCTTCCAGCTGAGTACCTGACAGACTACTATTTCTATAGGAGTAGTTAAAACAATCTACCAATGGAGCTTTTAGTATATCAAAAAAGGCTGATATACCTCTACCGGTATGCCATCAAGCCCTGGGGTTTTCCAGACTGAAAGGATTTAATAGCCTCAAAAAGTCCTTCCACTGTAATTTGGCCTTCGCACTGATCTTTCTGTACATTTGTTAATTTTCATTTTTTTGTATTATTTGGAAAGAATTCCTCACTGTAATCTTCATTCAGTGGGAGAGGATGAGACAGAAAAAAGAACATCTGTAACGGTTTTCTTCCAGGGTGAAGGAGAGGACCAAAGTGCAGCACGGTTAGTGTTAACATGTTTAATAAAGAACAAGTGAAACACTACAAACAACAATACAAAATAACAAATGTGCAAAACCGAGACAGACCTATCTGGTGCAGACAATCACAGAGACAGGAAACAAACACCCACCAAATCCCAACACAAAACAAGCCTCCTATATATATGATTCTCAATCAGGGACAACGATTACCATCTGCCTCTGATTGAGAACCATATTAGGCTGGACATAGAAACAGACAAACTAGACACACAACATAGAATCCCACCCAGCTCACGTCCTGACCAACACTAAACAAGCAAAACACATAAAACTCTGGTCAGGACGTTACAACATCTGCCTAAAATAATTAGCTTCCTCTTTTAAAATATAATTCGGAGAATCATAGATGACTCCGTCTTCAGTAAATTATTTTTGTTAGCATTCTTGTATTGGAGATTCAGGAAGAATTTGGTGCATTTTTCTTCATATTCCATCCAGTTTGCTTTAGCTTTATTTTTTAATAGATACATTAAATTGTTCTTGAATAAGTTCCTCAAGTTCTTTTTGTTTTTCCTCTAACTTATTTTGTATCTCTGTAGTATCGTTTTTATTGCTATCTACCTGTACTATTAGTTCATGGATTTCCCTTGTTAGTCTTGTCTCTTTAGCCAGAAACTGCTTTTTTATTATTGATGAATATTGAATTGAATGACTCCTGAAGGTACATTTAAAGGTATCCCAAACAATAAGGGTATTTGCTGAACCTATATTATACTGGAAAAATGCAGTTATAAATGATTTTCTCTTAGTTAAAAATAAGTTGTCCTCCAGTAAATTTACAATATCCCCGTCCACGTGGAAAATCTATAAGAGTTATGTGAATGCCAATAAGATGATGATCCGATTTCATTCTGTCTCCTATTAAAACTTTTTAAACCTTTGATGCAAGAGAGAAAGAGACAATAAAGTAGTCAAGATGACTAGCTTGATTAAGTCTCCTCCATGTATATCTCACTAGGTCGGGGTTTTTAAGTCTTAAAATATCCACTATTTCTAATGTGTCCATAATATTTGTGATTCCTTAACTACCACTTCTCTCTCCCGGATCCGGGATCCTCCTCATCAAAACAGCTGACTAGCATAGCCTAGCCTAACGGGACAGGGATATCATATAATATAATTTTCATGAAATCACAAGTCCAATACAGCAAATGAAAGTTAAACAGCTTGTGAATCCAGCCATCATTTCCAATTTTTAAAATGTTTTACAGCAAAAACACAATATGTATTTCTATTAGCTAACCACAATAGCCAAACACACAACCGCATATTTTCACCATGTTTCTACCGCATAGGTAGCTTTCACAAAACCGACAAAATAGAGATAGAATTAGTCACTAACCAAGAAACAACTTCATCAGATGACAGTGGTATAACATGTTATACAATAAATTTATGTTTTGTTCGAAAATGTGCATATTTGAGGTATAAATCATAGTTTTACATTGCAGCTATCATCAAAAATATCACCATATTATTTGGAAAGAATTCCTTACTGTAATCTTCATTAAGTGGGAGAGGATGAGACAGAAAAGAGAACATCTGCCTAAAATAATTAGCTTCCTCTTTTAAAATATCCGTCTTCAGTAACGGGTTTCTGCAAATTATTTTTGTTAACATTCCTGTATTGGAGATTCAGATGTTAGCAGATATTAATGCAAGTGTAGCGAAATGCTTGTGCTTCTAGTTCCGACAGTGCAGTAATATCTAACGAGTAATCTAACAATTCGCCATCAACTACCTAAGAAATCTAAAGGGGTGAATGAGAATATGTACATATAAGTACATGGATGAGTGACGGCCGAGCGGCATAGGCAAGATGCAATAGATGGTATAAAATACAGTATTTACATGTGATGTGAGTAATGTAAGATATGTAAACATTATTAAAGTGGTCTCAAAGTAGGCAGCAACCTCTCCGAGTTAGTGATTGCTGTTTAGCAGTCTGATGGCCTTGAGATAGAAGCTGTTTTTCAATCTCTCTGTCACAGCTTTGATGCATCTGTACTGCCCTCGCCTTCTGGATGATAGCGGTGTGAACAAGCAGTGGCTTGGGTGAATGTTGTCCTTGATTACCTTTTTGGCCTTCCTGTGACATTGGGTGCTGTAGGTGTCATGGAGGGCAGGTAGTTTGCCCCCGGTGATGCGTTGTGCAGACCGCACCACACTCTGTAGACCCTTGCGGTTGAGGGCGGTGCAGTTGCCGTACCAGGCTGTGATACAGCCCGACAGGATGCTCTCGATTGCGTATCTGTAAAAGTTTGTCAGGGTTTTGGGTGACAAGCCAAATTTCTGTGTGAACAAGCAGTGGCTTGGGTGAATGTTGTCCTTGATGACCTTTTTGGCCTTCCTGTGACATTGGGTGCTGTAGGTGTCATGGAGGGCAGGTAGTTTGCCCCCGGTGATGCGTTGTGCAGACCGCACCACACTCTGTAGACCCTTGCGGTTGAGGGCGGTGCAGTTGCCGTACCAGGCTGTGATACAGCCCGACAGGATGCTCTCGATTGCGTATCTGTAAAAGTTTGTCAGGGTTTTGGGTGACAAGCCAAATTTCTTTCTAGAAGGATTGGATCTACTTTTAGATCTGTAAGTAAATTATTTTCATGACTTTATATAGCTAATTTACTATATGTATTTTGCTTTTATAAGTTGTCTGCTTTTTGTGCTTTGGATTTAGTTTACATCGGCCTATGTAACAATTCATTTCAATGTTATATAATTCCAAAGTAGTTATTGTCTATGTTTCATATTAGTTAACTGTTTGCTGTTCTAAGTTTCATACTTGTAACTTTGGAGAGGCCACTAAACTCTCATGGCCATTGTTAAGTTGTTGTTCTCACCTCTGCTTTGTCTCCAAAGTGTTACTGTTTGCATTGTGTGTGTGTTTCACACCTTCTATGTGAGTCACTGTACAGATAAAGTTTAGGCTTGGTGTTTTTACTTTACAACTGTAATTCTGTGTGTCTTACAACAACATATCCCTTTATTTTATTCACCACAGAGTGGAGGATGCAGAGGATTTGGATGATGACGTTTGGGAGCCGCCCTTCCCAGCAAGCGCCCTGGCTGGTCAAGGTCTTCACCCCCCACTACTATGTCAATCACCCCATCTGATGACTCTACATCCACCAGTTGACAAAGGCCCCACTCCTCTTCAACCACCCCCACTGCAGTTTCAATCACCCCGTCTGATGGTTCTACATCCATCAGGGCTCCCGAGTGACGCAGCGGTCTAAGGCACTGCATCTCAGTGCTAGAGGCATCACTACAGACACCCTGGTTTGACCGGCCATGATTGGGAGTCCCATAGGGCGGTGCACAATTGTCCCAACGTCGTCCGGGTTTGGCCGGTTATTGTAAATAAGAATTGGTTGTAAATAAAGTTTTAATTAAAAAAAAATACACCACTCGACAAAGACCCCACTCCTCTTCAACCACCCCCACTGCAGGCCCTCTCTGCAAGTTAATCTGGAGGTGTGGAGCAGGGAGGAGATCTAGGCCTCAACAAAGAAGAGGGAGAGGCAGAGGGAGTGGACATTACTACAGTAACTGCTAAAGTTAATTCTCCACAAGCAGATGGCCAAAGCAAAAGTTCAAACCCCTTTCTCCCAGTTGGCCTTCCGAGAGCAGCTGGTGTTGGAATGGCTAAAATGGGGGCCCAAAGCAACTTCACAACCATCACAAGACCCCCCACTCAAGGTGAGCGCCACTATCCAACACACATGCCAAAAGACAAAAGGAGGAACTGCAAGCATTACACAAAACACAGGGGGGAAAAGGGTGAAATGCCACACTTTTTGTTTCCTGGCAGAGAGGGACTGCTTCAAAGACTATCACGACATGCACAAGCTGTGGTGAACTTTAATAATCTACACCTTGGATGTAAAATGAACACAAATGGCATTTGTAAATAGCTCAGCTTACTTCTTTTTTTGCGCCTTTTTTAAGTTTGTGTTTGATAAGACACTTTTATATATATTTTTATTTATCTCTGTTGCTTTTATATTGTTTTTGTAAACAGTTCATTTGTATGTGGAATCAATACATTGGATATGCCTAGGCTAAACATTCAGGCACTTTGGAGAGGTTGAAAAAACACTTGTCCCCTGACACCACCACAATGTTTGAGAGAGGTTAGTGTTGTAGAAATGTTGTTTTTATAGTGAACAATAACTTTTAGGCACTTCCAGTGTACAAAAACAGTGCAATTACCACATTCGGACACTATGGAGAGGTTGAAAGGACACTTGAATGTACCCTGGATAACCCATAACACCACCACAATGTTCGAGTGAGGTATACGGTAGAAATTGTGTTTTTATACTAAACAAATAGCATTTAGGGATTGCAAATATGTAATAGCACTGGAATTATCTAATTTACAGGCATGCCACTTTAGAGAGGTTTATGGACACTTGGAAACAACCTGTGACCTCACCTGACACCACTTACTAAAACATCTGCCCATTTATAGTTGTTAGGTCTATCAATCCCGTTTTTTTCTGATATTGTTCACATGTTGTGGAAGCCATCTGATGTGTTTCCAGCTCTAGTCATCAATAATTCACTAATAGCTTGACAAATAAGACTTTTTCTGATAATTTCCTCATAATCTCCCATATGTCGTCTTTCCAAATATACCAAGTTTTTGCATGTGAGAATCATGTAAATTCACATGAATAGCAGTTACTTTTGGGAATGTCAATTTAGACGGAAATCACATGACACATATTACCGTTGTTGATGAAGCCCGTCGGTGTCATCAGGGCAGTAACACGGGTCACTAGTTACCACAGCCACAAAGTCAAAAAAGCCCACCTATTTCTTAAATGTCTCTTTTAAAAATGTGATTTTAAACCTAACCACACTGCTAACGTTATGCCTAACCTTAAATTAAGACCAAAAAATACAACTTTTTACGATATAGCCAATTTTGACTTTGTGGCTGTGGTAACTAGTGTAAACCCTAATTCTGCA
Source organism: Salvelinus sp. IW2-2015 (assembly GCF_002910315.2). NCBI lineage: Eukaryota > Metazoa > Chordata > Actinopteri > Salmoniformes > Salmonidae > Salvelinus > Salvelinus sp. IW2-2015. The sequence goes on along the minus strand of NC_036842.1, from coordinate 1,697,980 downwards.
CTTTACAGATGTAGCTGTAAAGCACCCACCGGTGCTGAGTATAATTAGCTAGCTTTACTGGTGCAGACTTGGGGACCGCATACTAGGGTCCTTTGGCAGGGCATGCAAAACATAGAACTTTGGCTGTGAGGCATGGTCAACCTGTATAAGACCAGTGGTCCCTTGAACGCGATGAAACAACGGACCCCATTCAATGAAGGGTAGTGAAGTGGGTGGAAGGGCGATTTGCACGTGGAGGGGGCATGATTTCTTGACATAATTGTAGTTGAAACCCAACCTTCGTTTAGTAGTTGTGACGTTTAGTATATCGATGCCACAGGCCATTTTTCTAAGGAATTAGTTGCTTTTTAGGGGCAGTCAAAAGAATGGGCGCGTTCATGGTGATCACATTTGTCAAGTTGGTGACCATCAAACTTTCAACGTTTGTTGCATTTTGGGTATAAAAATTGTCCGACTTGCGACTACATGTCGACTGCATGAACGTTAAAAATAATCTTGTGATCAAAGATCATGCAGTTTTTGATTAAGTCGCCTTCAAGTCAATGCAGTTGCTTCTCAAGAACTGCAAAATGCAGCCATCACCTGCATTGTGGAGCCACTATTTGTCAACCAATCATTATGTTGTTTATGTTTGACCCATGTGAACGTGGCCAAAGACGTGACTGAAATAGGAACCAATTTTGCTACGATTTTAAAGCTACAGGGGATACAAATGAAAGTGATGTTGGAGACAACTTTCTAACCAGTTAATTGTACACATGATATATTTTCAGTTTGTGAGTGTATGATATGGGGGTACAATTTTTTTTATTTAGACATTTCTTAAATTACGTTCAGTTTACAAAAGACTTCATAAATCCTTCATAAGCACTACATACAGTTGAAGTCAGAAGTTTACATACACTTAGGTTGGAGTCATTAAAACTAGTTTTTCAACCACTCCACAAATTTCTTGTTAAACAAACTATAGTTTTTCCAAGTCGGTTAGGACATCTACTTTGTGCATGACACAAGTAATTTTTCCAACAATTATTTACAGACAGAATATTTCACTTATAATTCACTGTATCACAATTCCAGTGGGTCAGAAGTTTACATACACTAAGTTGACTGTGCCTTTAAAAAGCTTGTAAAATTCCAGAAAATTATGTCATGGCTTTAGAAGCTTTTGATAGGCTAATTGAAGTCATTTGATTCAATTGGAGGTGTACCTGTGGATATATTTCAAGGCCTACCTTCAAACTCAGTGCATCTTTGCTTGACATCATGGGAAAATCAAAAGAAACCAATTGTGGACCTCCACAAGTCTGGTTCATCATTGAGAGCAATTTCCAAATGCCTGAAGGTACCACGTTCATCTGTACAAACAATAGTACGCAAGTATAAACACCATGGGACCACGCAGCCGTCATACTGCTCAGGAAGGAGACGCATTCTGTCTCCTAGATATGAACCTACTTTGGTGCAAAAAGTGCAAATCAATCCCAGAACAACAACAAAGGACCTTGTGAAGATGCTGGAGGAAACAGGTATCTATATCTATATCCAAAGTAAAATGAGTCCTGTATCGACATAACCTGAAAGTTCGCTCAGCAAGGAAGAAGCCACTGCTCCAAAACCGCATAAAAAAGTCAGACTACACTTTGCAACTGCACATGGGGACTAAGATTGTACTTTTGAAGAAATGTCCTCTGGTCTGATGAAACAAAAATAGAACTGTTTGGCCATAACGATACGTCATCGTTGTTTTTGTAGGAAAAAGGGGGAGGCTTGCAAGCCAAAGAACACCATATAACATAAGTATAGCCAGTTATAATTGTAACGGTTTAGCAGATTATAAAAAAATTATATCAGTCTTTACATGGCTAAAAGAAAAGGAATATAACATATACTGTTTACAGAAAACTCACTCTACATCTTTAGATGAAGTTGCGTGGAATGGGGTGGTGAAATAATTTTCTGTCATGGCCAAAGGAACTCAAAGGCTGTGATGATATTAATTAACAAAAATTTCGATCTCAATGTGCAAATAGTCAGGAATGATTCACAAGGAAGGTGGATCCTTTTGAATATGAAAGTGGACGAAAAAGAGATTTGGCTCGTTAATCTATATGGTCCAAGTCAGGATGATCCACACTTCTTTGAAAACATTTATACCAATTTTTTGAACTTACAGGCAACACATGATCTAATCATTATGGTAGGAGACGATAACACAGTGTTAAGTACCTCAATGGACTGTAAAGGTAATCACTCTACAAACCATCATCACCGTGCCCTTAAGGAAATCACAAATATTATGGACACATTAGAAATAGTGTATATTTTAAGACTTAAAAACCCCGACCTAGTGAGATATACATGAAGGAGACTTAATCAAGCTAGTCGTCTTGACTACTTTATTGTCTCTTTCTCTCTTGCATCAAAGGTTTAAAAAGTTTTAATAGGAGACAGAATGCAATCGGATCATCATCTAATTGGCATTCACATAACTCTTATAGATTTTCCACGTGGACGGGGATATTGTAAATTTACTGGAGGACAACTTATTTTTAACTAAGAGAAAATAATTTATAACTGCATTTTCCCAGTATAATATAGGTTCAGCAAATACCCTTATTGTTTGGGATACCTTTAAATGTACCTTCAGGAGTCATTCAATTCAATATTCATCAATAATAAAAAAGCAGTTTCTGGCTAAAGAGACAAGACTAACAAGGGAAATCCATGAACTAATAGTACAGGTAGATAGCAATAAAAACGATACTACAGAGATACAAAATAAGTTAGAGGAAAAACAAAAAGAACTTGAGGAACTTATTCAAGAACAATTTAATGTAATCTATTACAAAAATAAAGCAAACTGGATGGAATATGGAGAAAAATGCACAAAATTCTTCCTGAATCTCCAATACAGGAATGCTAACAAAAATAATTTGCAGAAACTTGTTACTGAAGACGGAGTCATCTATGATTCTCAGAATTATATTTTAAAAGAGGAAGCTAATTATTTTAGGCAGATGTTCTCTTTTCTGTCTCATCCTCTCCCACCGAATGAAGATTACAGTAAGGAATTCTTTCCAAATAATACAAAAAAATGAAAATTAACAAATGTACAGAAAGATCAGTGCGAAGGCCAAATTACAGTGGAAGGACTTTTTGAGGCTATTAAATCCTTTCAGTCTGGAAAACCCCAGGGCTTGATGGCATACCGGTAGAGGTATATCAGCCTTTTTTGATATACTAAAAGCTCCATTGGTAGATTGTTTTAACTACTCCTATAGAAATGGTAGTCTGTCAGGTACTCAGCTGGAAGGTCTGATTTCTCTATTAATAAAACAAAAATATAAAGACCCAGTCTGTATAAAAAACTGGAGGTCCCTTGCACTTCAATGTTGTGATGCAAAAATACTAGCGAAATTGTTATGGGATTTAACAGAAATGCATAGCACTCAGAATTAAAACTGTTTTACCAGCTGTTGTTCATCTTGATCAGACAGGTTTTTTACATGGACGATACATTGGAGATAATATACGACAACTACTAGAAATTATAGAACATCATGACACATCTAAGAAGCCAGGCGTGGTATTTATAGCTGATTTTGAAAAGGCATTTGATAAAGTAAGACTGGATTTTATTTACCCTAAACCCAAAATGTTTGACCCAAGTTAAACAATTTAAAGGCAATGCTACAAAATACTAATTGAGTGTATGTAAACTTCTGACCCACTGGGATTGTGATGAAAGAAATTAAAGCTGAAATAAATCATTGTTTCTACTATTATTCTGACATTTCACATTCTAAAAATAAAGTGGTGATCTTAACTGACCTAAAACAGGGAATTTTTACTTGGATTAAATGGCAGGAGTTGTGAAAAACTGAGTTTAAATGTATTTGGCTAAGATGTTTGTAAACTTCCGACTTCAACTGTATGTGTAGTTGAATTTATTCTGCCACTGTGTGACTGTTGTCAAGGCCTTATTGTAGATATCGGTGACGTATGAACAAATGGGTTATAGAGCAAACAACGCAATTATCACAACAGGTTGTGATATGGATTTTTTTACTGGCTTTGCTTCCTCAGTCATTTTACTTACGCACCTCTACTGCATTTTACCGATGCACCGCTACTGGTGAATACTACAGTAAAGTCTGCAAATATACTACAGTGAATTATATAGTATTCCTACCATAGTATACACTATAGTATTTTTTTCATGTGAGTGAACCAAGCGTGAACCGACAGGAATTCACCCATTGGTTGTTGCGTCATCTTGCCTGACCAGAAAAACACAACTAAATTAAACCATGGGTGTGTTCAACATTGCAGCCGACTTTAAAGGCAAGACGGACTAATCTACAAATCACTTTGAATCATAAATAACGATTCAATGTTATTTGTAGATCAGTCAGTAGGTCACAATTTACCCATGATGCAGCATGGTTTTGATGCTGTAGTGGGCATCCAGGAATTTTACGTATGTGGGTGAGTTAACTTATTTGAATGACATTATTTCATATGATTTAATACATTTTATTAACAAAGTGTACTCCATTTGAAGTAGACATTTAAAATAAACGTTATTACATAAAACAAAACATTTAATCATTTTGAGATTACAGGAAATAGGTTGACTGCTATATTAAACAACTGCAGTAATGGTTGATTAGGTTGTAAACAGCCTTGTGGCTATTGTAGTCTTTTGACTGTAAATTTAAAAAATATTTTTACTTCTAAACCCCAAATTCTTTTTGGGTTCTCATACACTTACAATGTTGTTTTGATTATTGTTTAAACAGTCGCTAAGATTATATTTGGTTGTGATCTTCGCAAAATACCTATTTTGGGTGCAGCAGTTGACTAGAATGCTAACGCTCATTGACATAGGCTGGATTACAAAGCTAGCCAAAGAGCCATTTTACTGGTTGAAGTTATTGTTTTTTAAGTATAATGCAGTTGATTTGCGATGATGACACAAACATTAAATCAGGACCTTATATCAGGCCATTCGTACGATTCTTAAAATCCAATTATCATCCAAAAGTATTGTGAAATGCACTCATAAGCGACATGTAAATGGAAACTTTTTCTGTTGCCGTTCTATGAGAACTCTCCCGTGTTCTGCAACCAAATTGTGCGCACCGCCCTCATGCGGCAATTTTTGCAAATACACAAAGGTCTATGTTCACAGTTGCAACAACATCCGACTTTCAACGTGATACTCTGTAAATGACCGCTGCATGACCTTTCTCTGTTTTATAATAAATGTCGCAACCTTCGTTGATGTATGTCCTGCTCCACTGCCCTCCAGTCTGTCATTTGCATGGTGTCTGGAGGGACAGTGTTTCATCAATAAGAACACAGCACGATTCTAGAGTCTCCTAAAGTTCCACACACTCCAGATGGCCCTGCCATGTTAGCTCTCACTGTCAGAGGCTAATTAATCTTCCTAGTGTGATCCATGCTCGCCCACCAGTAGCCTCCCACCCTATTCCAGCAGGCTGCATGCAGCACCCACCAGTAGCCACCCACCAACAGCTCTCCCTGCCCTCTTATTCTCTCTGCAACCCACCCATCCCTGCTTTACACTTTCTCTCCCTCCCTGCCTCCCACACTCCCCCCTTCCCTGCCTCCCACCTTCCCTCCCTCCCAGCACTCCACCAGCAGCAGCCCTCGCACCAGGCTACACACATTCCCCCTGAACTAGAACCTCCACCAAAAATGAGTAGGGAGAGAAAACACTTTGAACTGGGCACTACCTGAAACTGTGCAATTACAACACAGATCTATAACTGTATTACATTCAGTGTAATATCTTCAAAGTACCATCAAAGGTTTTGGAATTTTGTTATTCGAAAAAGTAAGTGTAGTAGCTGGTGTGAGTGAGTATGTGCTACTGTTAACGTTTGAGACATGTTGAGTAAATTGCACAGTGCACACCCTCCTGTAATGTCTAGTTGTGCCGTACTGGATTTGGGTTAACGTTATAACCGTCTGTGTTATGGCGCTAAGAAGGTCATTTTTGTTTACACTAAAAGTTTGATAGAGTAGAATAGATTAGATTTGTTATCTCAGAGCGTCAATTTGCTTTACATCTGGCAGTCAATAAAAGTTTTTAAACATTGGGTGAAGAGTTACTACCAGTATGTAGCCACTAGCCCGGCTGTTCCCAAACTGGGGAACGCATAATGCCGTCAGGGGTACGCCAAATAAAAATGTGATTCACATTTTCAAACGGTCCATTTAGATTTTCCAACATGGCTATACATTTGGGTGATATTTTTATCTCGCCTGAGTAGCCTCATTTCACTGCCAAAAATGTAATTAAACCATCTAGTGTTCAGCGAAATAACAACACAATGTCAAATACAGGTAGCCTAGTCAAATAATTAACATCCAATCACATTAACCGTTACTCTCTCGCGGGAAACCTTCACTCTTGCGCAGACATTTAGAAACGAAACATGCCAATTTGAAAAATAAGCCAAGGGAGTTTTTTGAGCGAGAATTAAAATGATTTTCGAGTAGTAAGACATGTATAAAAGCAACAGATACCATTAATAAAAGAGGCTAGAAGTGTCTTATATGGTGAGCTACCGAGTGGCTAGAACAGGCTAACCCCATACTATTGTGGAGGACTTAATTCTTCCTGCTGCCGTGGATATGGCTGAGGGAAAAGGCCCCAAAAAACTACACAGACAATGTCTTCATCAAACAACACTATTTCACGAAGCATCAGTGACATGCCAGGAGATATTTTGAAACAATTACTGCTTCGCATACAAGCCAGTGAATTCTATGTGTTACAGCTGGATGAGTCAACAGACGTGGCGGGCCTGGCACAGCTCCTGGTATATGTCCGTTACGTTTATGGGGGGTCAATTAAGGAAGACATCCTCTTCTGCAAACCACTGCAAACCAGGACAGCAGGACAGCTTTGTGACATCAAATGGACTATGGTGGTCAAAATGTGTTGGTATTTGTACTGATGGTGCAAAAGCCATGACAGGGAGACAGTGGAGTGGTAACGCGCGCACGCCACTTGGGTACACTGCAGCATCCACCGTGAGGCTCTTGCTGCCAAAGGAATGCCTGACAGCTTGAAATACGTTTTGGACACTACAGTAAAAATTGTTAACTTCGTTAAAGCAAGGCCCCTGAACTCTTGTGTATTTTCTGCATTATGTAATGATATGGGCAGGGACCATGTAATGCTTTAACAACATACAGAGGTGCCCTGGTTATCAAGGGGCAAAGTATTGACACATTTTTTTGAATTGAGAGACGAGCTTCAAGTTTTCTTTACTGACCATCATTTTCACTTGTCTGACTACTTGCATGATGAAGAGGTTCTCACACGACTGGCCTATCTGGGTGATGTTTTTTCTCCCCTGAATGATCTGAATCTAAGATTACAGGGACTCTCCGTAACTATTTTCAGGGTGCGGGACAAAATTGAGGCTATGATTAAGAAGTTGGAGCTCTTTTCTGTCTGCATTAACAAGGACAACACACAGGTCTTTCCATCATTGTATGTTTTTTTGTGTGCAAATGAACTCAAGCTTACAGAGAATGTCAAATGTGATAGCACCTGAGTGAGTTGGGTGCGCAATTACGCAGATATTTTCCCAAAACGGAACACAAACAACTGGAGTCGTTATCAATTTCATACCCTGCCTCCAGTCCACTTACTGATATCAGAACAAGAGAGCCTCATCGAAATTGCAACAATTTAATCAGAAGCCACTGCCAGATTTCTGGATTGGGCTGTGCTCAGAGTATCCTGCCTTGGCAAATCGCGCTATTAAGACACTGATGCCCTTTGCAACTAGTACCTATGTGAGAGTGGATTCTCGGCCCTCACTAGCATGAAAACGAAATACAGGAACAGACAGTGTGTGGAAAATGATTTCAGACTGAGTCTCTCTCCGATTCCACCCGACCAGAGGTATGTGCATCCTTTCAAGCAGACCCTTCTCATTAACCTGTGGTGAGTTATTCACAATTTTTGAACAACAAATAAGGTTTTATACATAAGATGGCTAAATAAAGAGCAAAATTATTGATTATTTTACTATTATTTGTGCCCTGGTCCTATAAGAGCTCTTTGTCACTTCCCACGAGCTGGGTTGTGACAAAAACACTCATTCTTATGTATAATATATGTATCGTATAATGTGTGTGTGGCAGGCTTACGACGATGGCAAAAAACAACATTTGAGAGTGCGCTGACCCTGGTGCTTGAGGGGGTACGCAGCTGGAGGTTGAATGTTTGAAGGGGTACGGGACTAGAAAAAGTTTGGAAACCACTGCACTACCCATTATACTTATAAAAAAATCTTACTCCACCCAAGCGCATGCACATGCGTACAGCTACATTTATTAAGCTTGCATTCACCTTTCGGGTAAAGGAGTTCTAGAGTAGGTCTGTGCCGATGTTGCCCTCGCTGAACAGAACTGAGGAATTGCCAGATGGGTATGAGTATGGCTGAGAGCGCATGATTTAGGTTTAAGTTATAACCTTCTGTGTTATGGCAGTAGAGTAGAGGACATTTATTATCTTCGACGAGCAATTTGCTTTTACAGCTGATTAGTCAATGAAAGTAAATAAAAACAGCATTGTGATGTCGCTCGAGCTGTACAGAACTATAGGGCATGCCAGATGAGTGGATGGTATACAAGGCATCAAGTAGCAGAGTGAGGAGAGTTAGGGTTAGGAGTGAGGGAGGAGGGTTAGGACTAGGAGTGAGGGAGGAGGGTGCATGATGATATTTCAGTGTGCCTGTGGCCAGGGCAGCAGCAGCCCCAGCCCAATCTGTTCTCTCTCTCTCTGTGTTATAAAAAGCAGACCATAAACATGGAATTAGACAGTACACCACAGACCTTCCACCCTGCGGCCCTGATGTGTAATGGTGCAACATTAACAACGTTCACGACCAAGCTGTCACTACCATGACTGCTTTTAAAAGACTACTGAATTAGTGACCTGTATGTCAAAGGGGAATCTAGCTTTTTTTACAACCAAATCAAAACAATTTATGTAAAAGGGTTCTGACACTTTTCTTTGTGATTTCACTTACCCCAACCAGCGATTCACTTCCTCATCCTCGTTGTGCAGTACAAGGGCTCTGAAAAAACATGAACAAATTCTGCTAAAACACTCAAATAAGTGCTTTTAGAAATTGAAAGTATAGTTATGCAGGGTCTTTAGATGTTGTACACATGAAATTGTGTCATTACGAATTTTATCCGCAATGTTATACACACGGAAAATGAAACAGCTGGATAGGGGAAACTGCTCGAGTCACACAAAATGGAATAATAAAAATGAGGTGTTTATGTGTTTTGGGAAAATGTGTTCATGTTTATTCAGAGCCCCCGTACTGCACAAAGAGGATGAGGAAGTAAATCGCTGGTTGGGGTAAGTTTCTCAAAAATAAGTGAAAAATTGTCTGGCCGCTTCTATAACATACCATGGTAGTTTTCGGTCACACATGAGCGAGCGAGTCAGGTGGAAGAGGAATATTACAATATATCTTTCCTACCAGCAGGTGGGGGCAATACACAGATCAAAGCATTGTTCTGACTATAGTGCTGCTACAGTGTGCCGTGACATCCCTCTGTGGTGCCGCCATGCATAGATATGAACCTGAAACAGGGGATCAAACTCTAATGACAGACCACCATGTCTTATTGTCACATGGTTCATTATTTGTTGCATGTATTATTTGTTACTTTTATTTCCTATTTCTCTTTTTACACATTTCTCTTCTTAACTTCTTAAATCATTGTTGGTTAAAGGGCTTGTAAGTAAGCATTTCACTGTAAGGTCTACTACACCTGTTGTATTCGGCACATGTGACAAATAAAATTGTATTTGATTTTGATTCATAGATATGACAATAGATATCTTGATTATGACGTTAGCTAATAATGGTGACAAGGATGTAGGCTGTGTGTAGCAGTTAGCAGTTATGATATGAAGGTTTGGCTTGGAAAGATTTTTCCGCCTGGTCACAGACAGCTGATGTGTTGTGCACTGAAGTCCACAAGTGAAAACTTTATTAAACTGAAGCAAATGGAACGAAACGGGAATAAACATACCAAGAAAAAGAATTGGCCTCCCTCATCTTAAATGGCACCAACTGCCACTGGTGGAAGCACCTTTGGCAGCCACGACAGCTGTGAATAATTTAAAATAAGATTCTACCAACCTTGCACAATTCTCAGATTAACATATCTCCCATTGTTTTTGTCAAAATTGCTCAAGCTCAGTAAATTTGGTTGTGATGGATGGAGAGCAATAGGGGTGTTTCCAGTATTCCTGAGTAGTCTAGTTTCAGTCCTGACTTAAATTATCAGAGACAATGTTTGAATATTGCCGTCCATCAATAGTTCCCAACTAAATTTACTGAGCTTGAGCAATTTTGACAAAAACTATGGACATATGTTGCCCTAAGAGTTGTGCAAAGTTGATAGAATTTTTTTCAAAATGATGCTGCAGGCTGCCAAACAAAGGTGCTTCAAATAAGTATTAACTCTGGGGTGTAAAGACATGCAATCGAGACATCTTCATTTTTGTTCTATGAATTTTGAAAATATCTTTCACTTGTGAAAATGTGGAATAGGTTGTGTAAATCTGTAATCCTTTTTAGATTTAATTTTAAGGCAGCAAAATGTGAAGATGGTGTGCAAGGGATGTGTAGACTTTCACTAGGCACTGTATATCGTGAATGGTCATTTACATAGATTTACATAGTGTTTCAAATGTCACTCTTAACTTCTCCTCCGTGTTCTGTTCCAGGTGCAGCCTGAGATGGTGAGACTCCCCCTGGTGTTGATCTGTGGTATTGCGGTGGGATCCCTGTGGAGTGCGTTGACAGTGCTGAGCTGTGTGGAGTGTGTGTGTGTACGTGCCTGGGTGTGTGTGAGCACCCGTTGAGTAGGTGGGAGAGCTGGACGGGAGTGGGAGAGGTGGTAAGGGGGGCAGATGGCCTGCAGAAGGAAGTTCAGGAGGGACAGAGAGGGGCTATGTCCCAATTCTCCACCCTTCTCGTGAAGTATGCACTTGCACACTCCCTGTCATAGATTTAAAAGAAAAGGTTTAGTGTAAGGATTAGCAGGAGGGAGTTTCCACCATTGCTAAATTGGTGCACGAAAGTGCGCAGGTACACACTTTGGAATTAGGGTGGAAAATCAGGAATCAGCCAGGGTGTCAGAAAGAGTGGAGGGAGGGATAGAGAGAGGGTGTAAGGTACAAAGGAGGGATGGAGGGAGGAAGGGTGTAAGGTACAAGAGAGGGAGGGGGTAGGAAGGGTGTCAGGTGCTTGGGTGGGAAGGGAAGGAAAGGGACAGGGTGTCATGTACTGGGGAGAAGGGAAGAGAGGGTGGTGGGGAGCGAGGGAGATATGGAGGGAGGGGTATAGTTTGACCTTGAAGGGTTGTTATATCATCTGAATGTGTTCCTGGCTGGCTGGAGAAGGATGAGCTCCTTAGCTCCACTTCTAAGATGTGTTGCCTTCCCAAGGTTCATACTTCTCATCCAAACGCCATGTCACAGTCACCCTAGACTCATTCTCGATTTCTTTGTAAAACAGACTATAGGGGCAAGGAGGGCTGGTCAAGTTTTATGTTTATTTGCCATATTGAATGTAATAAAAATATTGGAAAATGTTACTCACCAGAGCACATTGTTCGAGAGTACAAAAGGACATGGAAGTGAGACCTTTTCAATATGGCTCTGTAACAAATGTATCATATTCCTCTTACAAATTACTCTCAGAGTAAAACTACATATTTTGTATTTAAAAAAAAAATGTTATTGACTCAAAATGTTCATGACAGATGTTGATGACACATTTCTTGAAAAGCGACACTTTACGTCAGTGCATTTTGTCAATAAAACATGCACATTTGTTACTAGTTTATTAAGCGTCTAGCTTTGCAGGATATACGAACTTTGCAGGTTATTTGTCACTTATGCTGTCTGGACACTTCATCAAGACAAGGTCTATGACTCCATACCGCAGTGTCTGTTACTGTCACATCTGTATTAGGGATTACATAGAGGACAACAAAGGGGAACACAATAACCCCCATGAAATACAAGAGAAATCCCTTTTTTTTGTAAATACTGTGCATTCGGAAAGTATTCAGACCCCTTGACTTTTTCCACATTTTGTTACGTTACAGCCTTATTGTTAAATGGATTAAACAGTTTCCTCCCCCTCATAAATCTACACACAATTCCCCAAATGTATAAAAATAACAAACTGAAGTATCACATTTACATAAGTATTCAGACCCTTTACTCAATTCTATTGAAGCACCTTTGGCAGCAATTACAACCTCAAGTCTTCTTGGGTATGACGCTACAAGCTTGGCACACCTGTATTTGGGGAGTTTCTACAGATTCTTTCAAATTCTGTCAGGTTGGATGGGAAGTTTTGCTGCACAGCTATTTTCAAGTTTTCATCAAGGATCTCTCTGTACTTTGCTCCGTTCATCTTTCCCTCGATTGTGACTAGTCTCAGTGCCACTAAAAAACATCCCCACAGCAAGATGCTGCCACCACCATGCTTCACCGTAGGGATGGGCCAGGTTTCCTCCTGACGTGACGCTTGGCATTCAGGCCAAATAGTTCCATCTTGGTTTCATCAGACCAAAGAATCTTGTTTCTCATGCACCATTTATAGGTGCCTTTTGGCAAACTCCAAGAGGTTGTCATGTGCCTTTTACTGAGGAGTGGCTTTCGTCTGGCCACTATACCATAAAGGCCTGATTGGTGGAGTGATGCAGAGATGGTTCTCCTTCTGGAAGTTTCTGCCATCTCCACAGTGGAATTCTGGAACTCTGTCAGAGTGACCATCAGGTTCTTGGTTACCTCCCTGACCAAGGCCCTTCTCCCCCAATTGCTCAGTTTGGCTGCGCGGCCATCTCTAGGAAGAGTCTTGGTGGTTCCAACTTCTTCCATTTAAGAACGATGGAGGATACTGTGTTCTTGGGGACCTTCAATGCTGCAGAAATGTTTTGTACCCTTCCCCAGATCTGTGCCTTGACAAAATTCTGTCTCGGAGCTCTGCGGACAATTCCTTCGACGTTATGGCTTGGTTTTTGCTCTGACATGCACTGTCAACTGTGGGACCTTATATAGACAGGTGTGTACCTTTCCAAATCATGTCCAATCCATTGAATTTGCCACAGGTGGACTCCAATCAAGCTGTAGATACATCTCAAGGATGATCAATGAAAACAGGATGCACCTGAGCTCAATATCGAGTCTCATAGCAAGGGTCTGAAAATATGTAAATAAGGCATAAGCCCCCAAATAATCATAGGCCCACTCACTTGGGAGGCAGGTCCACCCACTGGGGAGCCAGGTCCAGCCATTCAGAATATATTTTTTCCCCCACAGAAGGGCTTCATTACAGACATAAATACTCGTCAGCAATTTATGGGATCTTTTTTTTCAGCTCATGAAAAATGTGACCAACACTTTACATGTTGTGTTTATTTTTGTTCAGTATAGTTGATACAATTTATTCAGAAGAGACAAAAAGAGAGATCACTTTAACACGAATACCACACAAAATAATGTAAACAATACAATAAATACACACAATTGAAGTGAGGTATATATTGACATGTACACAAATATATTTTTGTTTAAGATCCTGTACACAGACCATTGCAGTGACTAGATCTTCATAGAGTAGACCCATGCTGCACTGAACGCGTGTACTGTTTTCTGTGGTCCAGGCCAGTCATGTAAGGGGAGTGGTGCTGAGTCTGAGACCAGATTGAGTGTGGAGGCTTTGAGACAGGGGATGGGGGCCTAGGTGGGGGCTCAGACCCAGGGTGTTAAAACAACCAACCCAACCACGTCTGAGGGACTGTATTTCCATTGACACAAGTGTCCTGTCTGAATCTCAACGTAATGTTTTTAAAACGTGTGCCCCACCACTCGTCTGAGAGGCGAAAATAAAAGTTGTGTCTCCCTGATGTGTTTGATTCATCCCCGGCCAAATGACAACCCACACAGAGCTGAGAGACACTTGGGTTAGCAGGATAATGTTGAACAAAAAAACTTCCCCTAACATAACCCCCTTTATATGTTTCATGGACTCAGTGTAGTCATATTCCATTTGATCATACCTATCTTGAGGCTTGGACTGAAGCGCTCTCTGTGTAATTACAGATGTTAAGATGTTTTTCTCTGCTAGCTATAGGCGTGTGTATGTATTTCTGTCTGCGGACATGGATGGTTGATTGGGCCTATTGTCGCCCATAATTGTTTCATGTTGTCGCATCTCATCACGGCTGGCTATAGGATTCATATGTACCTAAGTTGCCATGGCGTTAAGAATATTCACAGCTGTACTGTATTTTCAGTGCTCGAAAAGTGAAGAAGCATTTATACATTTCGATTAGTGTCTCAGAAAACAACACGGGGCTCTACAACCTAAGAGAGTCTCGTTAGATTTTAAATGTGTATACATTTACTCACCGGCTAGTTTTGTAATGTGGTGGTGGTGGGGCTGCAGTAAAAACATGTTGTTTTTAAGCTGGTGACTACCCTGTGTTAATGTTAGAGCCTTAGCTGGGCCTCAGGGTGCACCTGGGGGTGGGTGGTGGAACAACATGAAAAAATGCTAATAGTGTCTTTTTATTTAACTAGGCAAGTCAGTTAAGAATAAATTCTTATTTACAATGACGGCCTACCCCGGCCAAACTTGGATGACGCTGGGCCAATTGTCCGCCGCCCTATGGGACTTCTAATCACAGCCAGATGTGATACAGCCTGGATTCGAACCAGGGACTGTAGTGACACCTCTTGCACTTGCACCGCTGCGCCACTCGGGAGCCCTAGTGTATACTATGGTAGGAATACTATAGTATTAACTGTAGTGTTTTTGCAGACTTTACTGTAGTATTTACAGCTTACTGTAGTATAAATACTGTACTATTTAAAAATATATGTATACACTGACTGTATTATAGCAATTACTGTAGTGTTTTTGGAGACCGTCGTATACTGTAGCATTTACTGTGGCATTTTTGTTTTAATATCTTTGACATAGAAGCGTAGGCTTTCTTCTTGAGGAAACCTACTGGAGAAATACTAAAAGAGCGCATTTTCCATAACCTGTAGGTAGGTAGGTAGGACTAGGTTCTGAACAGAGAGTTCAGAGCGTCTGTTCTTTTTAATAACCTGTAGGGGACACAATATATGGTTTATACTTGAAGGCATGTAGGTTTCTCACTTACGAGTGGCACACATTGGGATATGGGGGATGCGGGGGCAGGGTATATGCAAACTAAATACTGTAGTATTTACTGTAGTAACAAAAGGTTGTGTTTTTGCAGACTAGTATTTTTGCAGACATTTCTGTTGTATTTACTACAGTGTTTTTTTGTGTGGATAATACTGTAGTATTTACTATATTTTTCAATAGTATACTACAACATTCTATACTAAGTACTACACATGGTCGAGGGATACTACAGTGTGTAGTATAGTATTGCACAGTATACTACGGTTTACTACAGAATTCTATAGTAAGTACTGTAGTATTATACCGTAAACTTTATTTTTTTATGCAGGGAGGGTTGAGGGCTTGGTGGGTCGGGGCTGGAGGGCTTGCTGTCTGGCTGGGGGAGGTCTGGCTGGGGAGGGCTGACTAACTGGCTGGCTGGTTGGTTGGTTGGTTGGGGAGGGCTGTGTGGGTTGGGATGGCTGGGTGAGTTGAGGAGTAGGGCTGGCTGGCGGCTGGCTGTGGGAGACCTGGATGGATTGTGAAGAAAGGCTGACTGACTGGCTGGCTGGCTCCCTCCCTCAGCCTTTCTGAGGTTGCCCCACAGCTCCATGTCATCACCAGTGGGGTTATGGTGAAGGAAGGGTTAGGGTGTGTTCTGAAGTACAGCTCTCTGTTTGGACCAGCAGGGCCTCCCTACAGGGTCGCCTGAGGTGGGGTTGGGCTGGGGTGGGTGCTTAGTGGGTGTGGGTGGGACGGTGGGAAAGGGGCTCCTCTCACGATGACAACCAGATGGCTGAGGAAAAACATTTACAGGACTGTGCGTCAATCTAACATTGTTCTATTTAATTGATAGTTTGTTTCATAAGGATTCTTCCCTTTACTTTAACTTTTACCAATGCATACTTAAGACATGTTTTTCTGTGTGTGTGTGTGTGTGTGTGTGTGTGGTTGTGTGTGTGTGGTGTGTGTGTGTGGTTGTGTGTGTGGTGTGTGTGTGTGTGTGTGTGCATTCACGTGTACAACTGAAGTTGAGTGAGTTCATGTGCCAAGCCAAAGAGGGACGAAGATATAATAGATTTACTTTACGAGATGGGGCATCAAATAAAATGACAGAAATGCTTTTGGATTGAGAATGACGTACTAAAGAGAGAGAAGTTGAGTTTTTCTGGTTTTGTGGATGGTCTTTTTAATAACAGTGAGAGAAGGAAGGCAGAGCTGTGGCCAGTGTGGCCAGAAGGCAGCAGTTGACTTGGGGCAGTTCCCTGTCCGTTTCTCCTCCTCCCCTCTCAGACATCTCTGTTTGGGTGAGGAACTCTGCCAGCAGGGTAGTACACTGCTGCGTCCCAAATGGCACCCATTCCCTATATAGTGCAGTACTTTTGACCAGGGCCATACTACTATTGACTCTGGTCAATAGTAGTGCACTGTGTAGAGAAAATTGGGACTTACCCCAAGATCATTATACTGTGCTTTGCCAGTGGGTCCTGCTATGTAATTATCCAACACAGACACACACACACAAACACACACACACACCCACACACAACCACACACACACACACACACACACACACACACACACACACACACACACACACACACACACACACACACATCCTATTTCTATTTTCAATGAACATGCATCCAGAGATACAGGCAGACATACAGTCATGACTGAAATTATTGGCATCCTTGATAAAGATGAATCCTTTGTGGCTGTTTTTTTTTAAGACGGGGTTACAAATAATTGGCACCCCAGTTTTCAATACTCCGACACCCTCCCTTGCGAGGAAAACGGCATTGAGCCTTTTTCTAAAATGTTTTATGAGATTGGAGAACACATTGGGAGGGATCTTAGACCATTCCTCCATACAGAATCTTTCCAGATCCTTGATATCTTTCGTCTGCGCTTATGGACGGCCCTCTTCAATTCAAACCGCAGGTTTTCAATGGGGTTCAAGTCCTGAAACTGAGATGGCTATTACAAAATGTTGATTTTGTGATCAATTAACCATTTCTTTGTGGAATTTGATGTGTGCTTTGGGTTATTGTCCTGCTGGAAGATCCACTTGCAGACAATTTTCAGCCTCCTGCAGGGTCAACCAGGTTTTTGGATAAAATATCCTGCTAGTTGGTCAAGTTCATGATGCCGTTGACCTTAACAGTGGAAGCAAAATAGCCGCATAACATCAAAGATCCACCACCCTATATTAAAGTAGGTATGGGGTTATTTTCTGCTTGTCAGTTCCTTCTTTCAATGCCAAACCCACCATTGGTGTGTGTGGCCAAAGAGCTCTATTTTCATGTCATCTGAGCACAGCACGTTTATCAAACTCCACGCGTTTCCATTTTTTGGATGACATCAAAGTAGAGCTCTTGGCCACGCACACCAGTGGTGGGTTTGGGATCGAAAGATAGATGTGATACGCAGAAAAGTACCCCCATACAAAAAATAAATAAAAAAGTGCCAAAAAAATAGACAAAAAAACTTTTTTGCAAAGCTGTGGTTTGAATTGAAGAGCGCAGTCCATAAGAGCAGACAAAAGATAAAAGATCTGGAAAAGATTCTGTATGGAAGAATGGTCTAAGATTCCTCCCAATGTGTTCTCCAATCTCATAAAACATTTTTTTTTTAAAGCTCAGTGCCATTATCCTCGCAAGGTGAGGTATTTTAAGCAGTGCTTAATTTAACAGGATCCGGCACCACTCCGTTTCGTTTCGGAACCTATTTGGCCGGATCCGGTACCTCTCATGGCATGACAAATTCATTTTCACTTTTTGCAATGTAAAAATTCAAACAAACAAAATTCATTACAGTTACCTCTTAATTCTCCTGCCCCCCGCCCCCCCAAAAAACTGTGTGAAAAAGTAGATTTTCAGCCGGGTATTCTAAGAATTGATGTTAGAGACCAATGCGTGGCCGTCGCTGTGTGAGAAACACGCCTGTATCACTCCCATAAGTAGAATGATCAATACAAAAAAAATGTTTTTACATTTGCCAAAGTTATAGAATTACTGCTGTCTTTTAAAAAAGAAATAAAATAATTCAGAATAACCTACTACACCATGAGAAGGATTAGCCCCTTTTTTTCAATTTTTGCCTAAAATGACATACCCAAATCGAACTGCCTGTAGCTCAGGCCCTGAAGCAAGAATATGCATATTCTTGGTACCATTTGAAAGGAAACACAAGTTTATGGAAATGTGAAAGGAATGTAGTAGAATATAACAATAGATCTGGTAAAAGATATTACAAAGAAATAACCAACCGTTCTTTTGTAATTTTTTTGTACCATCATCTTTGAAATGCAAGAGAAAGGCCATAATGTATTATTCCAGCCCAGGTGCAATTTAGATTATTGCCACTATACGGCATCAGTGTATGTGCAAAATTTTAGACTGATCCAGTGAACCATTGCATTTCTGTTCAAAATGTTGTATCAAGACTGCCCAAATGTGCCTAATTTGTTTATTCATAATTTTTCATGTTCAAAATTGTGCACTCTCCTCAAACAATAGCATGGTACTCTTTCACTGTAATAGCTACTGTAAATTGGACAGTGCAGTTAGATTAACAAGAATTTAAGCTTTCTGCCAATATCAGATATGTCTATGTCCTGGGAAATGTTCTTGTTACTTACAACCTCATGCTAATCACATTAGCCTATGTTAGCTCAACCGTGCCGTGGAAGGGAAACCAAGATAATGTAGCCACAGAAGATCAATAGCTTATTTGTTTTAAATAGCCTAGCTGTGAATGTAGCCCAATAACCAGGCATAGTCTACAGTCGGGAACACGCTGCAAATCTATCAGTAAACAACAGCATGCAGACAACAGGGGTTTTGCAATATTTCAAATACAATAGCGAGAAAACACAGGTTGAAAGGCAAATAGCTCCTGCTTAAAAGAGAAGACTAATCTGTCTGCTGTAAGCTAACAACATATTTGATCAACTTCTAAATATTGTTTTACAAAGTAAAGCAACAGAGAGAGAGGCTTTTGGCACGAGCTCCACCTGGGCCATCATCAAGGGGTGAGCTGCGCATCATTGGGTGAGTCAGTGAAACTGGAAAGCATTTCTAAGACTATAATTTTCTCCTCATATTGCAGCATTCAATATATCTCCACACACCTAGGCCTAGGCTGCTCCCGAGTGGCGCAGCAGTCTAAGGCACTGCATCTCAGTGCTAGAGGCGCCACTACAGACCCTGGTTTGATTCCAGGCTGTATCACAAGCCAGCCGTGATTGGGAGTCCCATAGGGTGGCGCACAATTGGCCCAGCGTTGTCCGGGTTAGGGTTTGGCCGGGGTAGGCCGTCATTGTAAATAAGAATTTGCTCTTAACTGACTTGCCTAGTTAAATAAAGGTCAAATAAAGGCTATTGATGGATTCAAGACAAGGTCGTTTATATTGATCTCAGTTTATCAGTGTCAAAGTAGCCTGTCATGACAATCATTTGAGATTCTGCCAAAGTCTCCAGTCGTGTAAAATGAGGTAGAATTGCATGAAATCCATTCATAAAAGATCATGTTTTCCCGGGCTCTAGGCTACTAAAAACGTTCCCCATGTGTGCAACATTTGTAAGTGCTCCTACTCTACTGCTCAATGCCACTACCCAAATGCGATGATATGCAGGCAATGATTTCTATTAGGCTGCAACTTCTGAGGAAGCTAGCTCTTGAAAGAGGAGTTTGGATGTAGATGGTGAAAATCTATTGAATGATACTAAAAATGCTGGTCAGGAGTTTGAAGTCCTGGTTGCTTGGTTAACATTAGACACAACAAAAAAATCCACCAGGGCTAGTCATTTGGAGCCTGGTCTGCTTAAGTGTGCAGCACCCCTTATTGCTGGCCCAGTAGCCCACATTTTTTATATAACATTGTTATCAGGAAGTGTTCCAAAAGCATGGAAATCCACATATGTGCTGCTACAAGGGGGGAGATACAAATGATCTTGACAACTATCGCCCCATTTCAAAACTACCTTCTTTAGCTAAGATTCTTGAATCCTTGGTTAATGTACAACTTTGTTCCTTTTTAGCTGATAATTGTATTCTTAATATAAACCAATCAGGGTTTAGGCCTGGGCATAGTACTTCCACAACAACCACGCTAGTTGTCTAATGAACTTATCCTCTGCAGCAGAGGTAACTCTGGGTCTTCCTTTCCTGTGGCGGTCCTCATGAGAGCCAGTTTCATCATAGCGCTTGATGGTTTTTGCGACTGCACTTGAGGAAACTTTCAAAGTTCTTGAAATGTTCGTATTGACTGACCTTCATGTCTTAAAGTAATGATTGACTGTCGTATCTCTTTGCTTATTTGAGCTGTTCTTGCCATAATATGGACTTGGTCTTTTACCAAATAGGGCTATCTTCTGTATACCCCCCTACCTTGTCACAACACAACTGATTGGCTCAAAAGCATTAAGAAAGAAAGAAATGACAAATTAACTTTTAAGAAGGCACATCGGTTCATTGAAACGCAATCCAGATGACTACCTCATGAAGCTGGTTGAGAGAATGACAAGACTGTGACAGACTGTCATCAAGGCAAAGGGTGGCTATTTGAAGAATCTCAAATATAAATTATATTTTGATTTGTAATTTTTTGGGGGGGTTACTACATGATTCCATATGTGTTATTTCATAGTTTTGATGTCTCACTATTATTCTACAATGTAGAAAATAGTAAAAAATAAAGAAACACCTTTGAATAAGTAGGCCTCCATTGTACTGCATACAAGTTAAAGTATTGGACTCTTCACACACCACACTAAACCATTCCACTACCTTTTCAAACTTTTTTTATTAAATGCAAGCAAGCAATGCTTGATTGAGCGAGCTGTTTTGTCTTGTAGTAATGTAGTGCCAGCCTGTATTTACTTAAACTTTTTTTTTTTGCAAAACGTAATTGAGAAGAATATATATTTCATAACATCTCTTTTTGCTCAGTAGATGCCCAACATAACAACAGGTAGGAGTTTCTCCCGTTCTTCTCAACAGATCCTCTCAAGCAGGTTGGATGGGGAGCTTCGCTGCACAGCTATTTTCAGGTCTCTCCAGAGATGTTCAATCAGTCACTAATGTGCCTGTGATGGCTATTTAACACTCTGATGGCCTTGAGATAGAAGCCATTTTTCAGTCTCTCTGTCCCAGCTTTGATGCACCAGGAACTGACCTCGCCTTCTGGATGATAGCGGGGTGAAGTGGCAGTGGCTCGGGTGGTTGTTGTTTTGATGATCTTGTTGGCCTTCCTGTGACATCGGGTGCTATAGGTGTCATGGAGGGCAGGTAGTTTTCCCCCGGTGATGTGTTGGGCAGACCGCACCACCCTCTGGAGAGCCCAGCGGTTCCGGTCGGTGCAGTTGCCATACCAGGCGGTGATACAGTCCGACAGGATGCATAAGCTGAGGAACTTGAAGCGTTCCACCTTCTCCACATTGGTCCTCTCGATGTGGATAGGGTGGTGCTTCCTCTGCTGTTTCCTGAAGTCCACGATCATCTCCTTTGTTTTGTTGACATTGGGCGAGACGTTATTTCTCTCGATCCTGACTAGTCTCCCAGTCCCTGCCATTGAAAAACATCCCCACAGCATGATGCTGCCACCACCATGCTTCACCGTAGGGATGGTGCGAGGTTTCCTCCGGATGTGACGCTTGGCATTCAGGCCAAATAGTTCAATCTTGGTTTCATCAGCCCAGAGAATCTTCTTTCTCATAGTCTGAGAGTCCTTTGGGTGACTTTTGGCAAACTTCAAGTGATCTGTCATGTGCATTTTATTGTGGGGTGTCTTTCGTCTGGCCACTATACAATAAAGGCCTGATTTGGTGGAGTAATGCAGTGATGGTTGTCCTTCTGGAAGGTTCTCCCATCTCCACAGAGGAATTCTGGAGCTCTGTCAGAGTGACCATCGGGTTCTTGGTCACCTCCCTGACCAAGGCCCTTCTCCCCCGATTGCTCAGTTTGCTGGGCGGCCAGCTCTAGGAATAGTCTTGGTGATTCCAAACTTCTTCCATTTAAGAATGATGGAGGCCACTGCGTTCTTGGGGACCTTCAATGCTGCAGACATGTTTTGGTACCCTTCCCCAGATCTGTGTCTCGACACAATCCTGTCTCGGAGCGCTATGGAAATTCCTTCGACCTTTTGGCTTGGTTTTTGGCTCTGACATGTACTCTCAACTGTGGGACCTTATATAGACAGGTACGTGCCTTTCCAAATCATGTCCAATCAATTGAATTTGCCACAGGTGGACTCCAATTAAGTTGTAGAAACATCTCAAGGATGATCAATGGAAACAGGATGCACCTGAGCTCAATTTCGAGTCTCATAGCAAATGGTCTGAACACCTATGTAAATAAGATATTTCAGTTTTTATTTTTAATACATTTGCAAACTTTTCAAAAAAACTGTTTTCGCTTTATCATTATGAGGTATTGCGTGTAGATTGATAAGGATAAGGCTGTAACATAACAAAATGTGGAAAAAGTCAAAGTGTCTGAAAACTTTCTGAATGCACAGTCATGTATTGTCCAGCGCCCGGTTTCCCAAAATCATCTTAAGGCTAAGTTCATCATTAGAACTTTAGTAGGCACATCGTTACATCTCAGAGCTGTTTCCCAAAACCATCGTTACTAAAGAAGCACTTGAAAACACCTGCTTTTTACCGACTGCCTCAGACCACCCATAAAACAGCTGAGTCTGTAGATGTTTTTTTCCCCCCTCGCGCATCACTTTATACCCAGAAGATCTCCGCTAAATATAGAATCAAGATGTTTATCTGTCTCTCGGTGACCAACAATAACTTCAGAATGATGTTGACTACAATACAAAGTTGCCAATGTCTTTGCAATTGTTATAAACAAGCAAAGGGTAAAAAGATGCTTCATATGAAAACCAAGATGACTGCATTAAAAGATAAATACAGTAGGCTACATAGGCCTATACATTTCAATCATATTGAAATCAATTTCATGTTCAATCAATTGAGTTCTATTTTGCTAATTGTAGGCTACTATCTTAATTGTTTTGCTCAATTTAATGATGTGTAGATTAAACGTGCCGAATATTCAATTTAGTGCATAGCCCAATCATTAGAATAAGCAGCCTCAATATTTGCAGCCATATGTGCCAATTTATTTCTAGGAGCTGATCCGTCGTCAGTGTTGTGGTCCCGTGTGGCTCAGTTGGTAGAGCATGGCGCTTGCAAAGCCAGGGTTGTGGGTTCATTCCCCACGGGGGGACCAGGATGAATATGTATGAACTTTCCAATTTGTAAGTCGCTCTGGATAAGAGCGTCTGCTAAATGACTTAAATGTAAATGTTCTAATGGTAAGAGCAAGACTTGAATGGAGAACGCTGATCCGAGAGCAGCGCTGCCATTATTTCGATCCTGTCAGTATCGACACATGCTCGAATGACTTACTTATTGAAAGTTCTCCCTGTGTGGTCTTTTGGGAAATGCATGTGAGTTCTTCGGCCATTCTAGAATTGACGCATCGTAAAAAAATGTGTAAGCTTAATTTCCAGCGTTATTGAGAAACCGGGCCCTGGCTATTACTTCATATACATGGCTATTTGCATTTATGCAAAACATATGGATTCTCCCTTTAAAGAGGGGAGGAGGGTGAATATCAACTGCAGCTTTACATTAAGCACATACCAGTTCCTGTAAGTAACTGTCAAAGTACTGAATAAGTTGGCTGAGTGAGCATTTGGAAAGAAATCCCCCCCCAGCGACCCCTCCCCCAGACCCCCCTCCAGTTTTTTACTTATTGATGGCTACTTCCCAGTAAGAGGACCTATGCCGACATCTTTGGGAATTTTTGGGGGGTGTTCACTCACTGCAACGCACAGGCGATGTGCTAATTGCATGTGCATTGGCCAGGTTTAGATTCAAAATAGAGTACCATATTATGAGTCATAATACCCATAAAACCTAACAGTCAAACAAGGAAATGGTTCCAATCGTTTTTCCACCATTCATTTTTCCCATAGAGGAATTTAGATCCTGTCACGCGGAACTAGGTGGGTGAAGGAATCAGACGCAGAGAGTTCCAATTGCGAAAAGTGCTCCTTTACTATAGCACACAAAACGTGAATAAGCCCAAACATATAGGGCGCAGCGAACAACTTGAATAACCCCAAAACACAGGGTGCCAAGTAATAGAAAAATAAATACACCTCTACCTAAAACACACACACACGTAACATAAAGACAATCCCGCACAAAACAAGGGCGGGTCTACCTACTACATATAGGGAAGCTCATTAACCGAAAACAGAAACACAGGTGAAACTAATAAGACACAACAAACAGACAAACGAAAAAGGGATCGGTGGCGGCTAGTAGGACGGTGACGACGACCGCCCGAACAGGCAGGAGAGCCAACTTCGGCGGAAGTCGTGACAGATCCACTTAAAATAAGGGCTGGGTTTCATGTAGGGTTACCCTGGCGTGATATTTTAATAACCATGTAAATCTCTTTTTTTTTACTTGTCCGAAAGCTCAAGTCACAAAAAAGGTCTGTAACACCATGGGGCAAAAAGGTGACTGAATGCAGCCGGCCGCGACCGGGAGACCAATGGCCCAGCGTCATCCGGCTTAGGGGAGGGTTTTGCCGGCAGGGATGTCCTGGTCCCATCGCGCACTAGCGACTCCTGTGGCAGGCCGTGCGCAGTGCACACTGACAGTTGCCAGGTGTACAGTGTTTCCTCCGACACATTGGTGCAGCTGGCTTACGGGTTAAGTGGGCAGTGCGGCTTGGTTGGGTTGTGTTTTGAAGGACACACGGCTCTCGACCTTCACCTCTCCCGAGTCCGTACAGGAGTTGCAGCGATGAGACAAGACTGCAACTACCAATTGGATACCACGAAATTGGGGAGAAAAAGGTGTAAAATGTAAATATATATATTTAAAAATATATATATATATATTTTTAAAGGTGAGAGAAAATTGTGTTGTATGAACCACTTCACAAAATAACCTTCATCGGACATGACAATGACATTAATACATGCTAATAGTTAAATAGTTAACTAGCGAGATAACCAGCCAAACGACACTATATGCTTTGAATTAGCTATCTAGTCTGTTGTATATCATTATTTTACCTGCAGCGCAAATGTCTCTCTGTTTTTTCTCTGGCAATGACCCACTGGTGCACACGCAGATGATGCGCACATCATGACCTTTCCAGGATTGCTGACAAAAATGTGCTATAACTGGGCAAATTATTATTAACTAGCAATTATTATCAACAAATGTACAAACTTGGCTAGCTTTGATCTAAAAAATGCATCTTATGACTACATGATTGAAAAATTGCTTGTGCCTGTCTATGCAGGCCTACAATAATTATACTTAGATGCGCTCTGCAGAGATTGGGAGGACAGTGAGCAAAACGTAGCATCCGAAGGACACTTTGATTCAATTCTGATCCTATTCTGATCAGAGTAGCCACATTTTTTGATATAGTGATTTTTGTGTGATTTTGTTTGACTTGTACATTCAGACAACTTAAATCTCTAATCTTCTTGTCCAACAATTATTTTACTTGCACCGGGCAAGCGGCCACGCATTAATGTCTAGCCCTGTTTATCATCCGACTAGTGATAGCTAGCTACAGCTGCTAGCCTGCTATTAGCTAGCTGCTGCTGTTGCACAGCAACCGAGTTGCCGGTCCCGGTCATAGAACTCTGAGATTCAGCTGAAAAATATGTTATGATTGTCAGAAATGCTACAGAAAGGTAGCACATGGTTGGTTCTTAATGGACAGAAATTGGCACGTGAGAGTGATACATTCTGAATGTAATAAAAACTGTTGCACCTACAATTCGGTATGTGTTTCTCGGTAAAGGGCTGATGGCTCATGACCAGATGTGGGGAGTGTGTTGTGTATCTCAAATCAAGTTGATTTGTGAATTTTCATCGAGATTGGTGTCATATTGGCTGAGACATGATGCTTCAACGAATACCATACTATTGTGTTACTGCCCCCACAATAATACACATTCCCATTTACTGTAACTACTAACATCAAATAGAAATATTGTATAATATGAATCTATAATAATCATAGTGTAAAAGAGTCATCTTCCTGCAATAATGGCTTTTATCCTACAGTATATAATGCTAAAGTACATATATACTGTATATATCATTCCCTCCCTGCCCTTGTCCTCAGCTGAGCCTGACCCAGTACGATTTGTCACTCTCAAACCTGCAATTGTATCCAGGGCCCAATTTAGGTTGTAGAATGCTAGGGTGGGCTGTGTATGTGTCACACAACAAAGCTTCACACAAGGGTGTTGCCTGCTTTTAAACATCCTCCCCCATAACCTAACCGCCAGGCCCATGTTGTTTGCATGGAAACAGAGCGATTGTGCGCAGTCAGGCCAGCTAGCTAGATCCCCACCCTCTACTTGAGGCCAGATTGCTCCTCCCTCCCCTTGTCTCTTATACACATCTAGATGTGTATAAGAGACAGGGATGAGCCAGGCCTACTGCCTGCACACCACGGCACCTAACACTCAACGCTCACCACCATTCTCCCTCCACAGTAAAGAGCTGTCTCTTATACACATCTAGATGTGTATAAGAGACAGCTCCCCCACAGCACAGAATGAGCCAGGCCTACTGCCTGCACACCACGGCACCTAACACTCAACGCTCACCACCATTCTCCCTCCACAGTAAAGAGGGGGGAGGAGGGCCCCGGCTTCCACCTCTGGCCCCCAGTCAGCCTACACGTCTGGTCTAGTTTGGCCTCCCACTTCTCCATTTCTGCATCTACTAGCTGTCTAGCTCTGATACTGGACCCTCACTGAATTGGGACCAATACTTATTCTGGGTTTTAAAGCAGGATATAAATCATGTGAATGGGCAGTTCAAATAATGTCCTTACCTGACCTACATGATGTCAGGTAGTGTAAGGACTCACGAGAATGTACACGTTATGTACTGTTCAAATATAGCCTTACTTAACCTAACTCAAGTTATGTACTGTATGTACAGTGCCTTGACTTTTTCCACATTTTGTTAGTTTACAGCCTTATTCTAAAATTGATTAAATAATTTTTTCCCTCAATATACACACAATACCAATGATTGTACGTCTGCTAATAGGACCGATGGTAAAGGCAAATTACCCACTCGTCGCCGGATCCTTACAAAGCACCCCGACCTTCGTCCCTGATATCTCCGGGGATGAGGGCCTTGTTGGGTGTCTGGAGTAAATCCCTCTTGTCCGAATTGTTAAAGAAAAATTGTCTTTCAATACGAGATGAGTAATCGCTGCCCTGATTTCTAGAAGCTCATTTTGGTTATAAGAGATGGTGGCAGAAACATTATGTACAAAATAAGTTACAAGTAACACGGGAAAAAACACATACAATAGCACAATTGGTTGGGAGACAGTAAAACAGCAGCCATTCTCTCTGGAGACATCATTGCATGCATCCATGTCCGTGTCCTGTTCCTTGTGAGCGGTAGCTCCAGCCTTTAGCCCAGCATGGATGTTGCCTCTAGTCCATGGTTTTTGTTTTGGATACGTTTTTATAGTCACTGTGGGGACCACATCGTCTATGCAGTTATTGATGAAGCCTGTGACTGTTGTGATAAATTCTTCAATGCTATTGGTTGAATCCCAGAACACATGCCAGTATGTCCTAACAAAACAGTCTTGTAGCCTCGCATCTGCTTCATCCATCAACTTCCATATTGAGCGCATCACTGGTACTGTAAAACTCAAACAGTACCAGTGATGCAGATTTGCCGAAGGGAGTGAGAGTTGTATGCGTTTCTGTGGGTAGAATAAAAGTGGTCTAGAGTTTTTAGCACCCCTAGTGTTGGTAGAAGTGAGGTAGGACAGTTTTAAGTCTTCTTGCATTAAAGTCTCCACCCACCAGAAATGCACCCTCTGGGTGAGTGGTTTCTTGTTTGTTTACAGTTCATTGAGTGCCAGAGGGTGTTGGCTTGGGGAGGGATGTAGACAACCGTGATAATTACGGATGAGAACTCTCTATGTAGATAAAAGGGTCTGCTGCTTACCATGAGGTGTTCTATATCAGGTGAAAAAAAGCTAGAGATTTCCTTTATACTTGAAGCAGCACACCAGTTCTCCGAAGCCACTGTACGATCCTGCCTTTGCATGGAGAATCCACTGAGTACTACCTGCATAGCGTCATCATCCAGCCACATTTCAGTAAGACATTGTCACATCTACTCCCGCTACCCAACTCTGGCGCTCGACGTCGCCAGTTTACTAATGACCAGTCCTGGCAACCCATCATTACGCACACCTGGCAACCCCCATTATTTAGCACTCTCTAGTATCACTCTTCAGGCAGTATTGGTTCTGTGTTCATGTCCAGACACTTCTCTTGTTTTGTACCACTCTATATTCTTTATTAAACGCACAAACTCACAAACTGCACCTGCTTCCTGACTCATTGTTACAGAATACTGCCTCAACAAATGGAAGCAGCAGGGAGTCAAGACATCTCCCAGATGGTCTGCGAACAGGGAGACCGACCTCGCAAACACCACGACCACCTGGCACAACTGGGAACGGCTATGGATGAGGTCCTTCGCATTCTTCAACATCTTGACGTTACCCAAAGGGCGTCGCCACCAAGTCGACCCAGCGAGCCAGCACCCCAGTACATCCAGCAGTCCGCCCAGGTCAGCGATGTCCGTTTGTTCCTCCTGGACAAATAGGACGGGACTCCATCCAAATGCCATGGCTTCCTACTCTAGTGCTCCCTCTATTTCGCTCATCAGATGGGAGCCCCCAGCACCTAGAGGTAGAAGGTTGCCACGGTTATTTCCCTGCTGACCGGACGGGTGTTAGAGAGGGCTGTGGCCGTCTGGGAGAGAGGAGAAGAGGAGCTGGGTTCCTATGAGGGGTTCATGGCTCTTTTCAGGGGAGTTTTTGTTCATCCACAGGAGGGCAGAGAGGGGGTGAGCACCTACTTCAACTACGACAGGATGGCCAGACCACTGCGGAGTACGAGCTCACCTTCCGGACAGTGGCAGCATCCAGCGGATTGAATGAGCCGGCGCTCCGCACCCTATTCAGAAGAGGACTGCGCGAAGAGGTCCAGATGGAGTTGGCATGCCGACACGACACACTCTCCTTGGACACACTCATCGCGATGGACATCCATGTGTTCCAACTCGGGGTCCACGAGAGCAGAGGGACCACCCCGTGATCATCCGTCTACTGAGTTAGGCGTGAGTATTCCTCATCACTTATTGACCAGGCCCTTGCCTCCTGCCTGAATATTACCTCATACCTGCTCTCCTCATCATTTCTAGTTCAAGCGCTAGGTAATCGAACACTGGGATCTTTGACTATTACACACATCACAACGCCACCACTCACCCTCACCGGGGAGTCCATACATCAGGAAAGCCTTTCCCTCTTTATCATCACGGACTAGGCATTAAATCAAATTTTACGGTCACATACACATGATTAGCAGGTGTTATTTTGAGTGTAGCGAAATGCTTGTGGTTCTAGTTCCAACAGTGCAGCAATATATAACATGTAATCTAACAATTCCCCAACAACTACCTAATACACACAAATCTAAGTAAAGGAGTGGAATAAAAATATATACATATAAATATATAGATGAGCAATGACAGAGCAGCATAGGCAAGATGCAATAGATGGTATAAAATACAGTATATACATATGAGATGAGTAATGCAAGATATGTAAGCATTATTAAAGTGCCTTTATTAAAGTGACTAGTGATCCGTTTATTAAAGTGGCCAATGATTTCCAGTCTGTGTGTAGGCAGCAGCCTCTCTGTGTTAATGATGGCTGTTTAACACTCTGATAGCCTTAAGATAGAAACTGTTTTTCAGTCTCTCGGTCCCAGCTTTGATGCACCTGTTGGGGGGTCTTGGTCATTCTTACATAGGTATTCCTCTTTGATGCAGCGTCTGGGGGTCTCGGTCATTCTTACATAGGTATTCCTCTTGTCCAGATGGGATAGGGCAGTGTGCAGTATGATGGCAATTGCATTTTCTGTGGACCTATTGGGGCAGTAAGCAAATTGAAGTGCGTCTAGGGTGATCGGGGTCCCCAGTTCACGTCCCGGGTCTGGAAGGCGTTCATGGAGCGTCTGGGGGTCTCGGTCAGCTTGACGTCCGGTTATCACCCCGAGAGTAACGGGCAGGTGGAGAGAGTGAACCAGGAGGTGGGTAGGTTTCTGCGGTCGTATTGCCAGGACCGGCCCAGCGAGTGGGCTAGGTACGTCCCATGGGCGGAGTTGGCCCAAAATTCACTTTCGTCTTCCTCGACTAATCTATCTCCATTCCAGTGTGTGTTGGGCTACCAGCCGGTCTGGCACCGTGGCATCCGAGTCAGAACGAGGTTCCTGCGGTGGAGGAGGGTGAGCGCTCCGAGGAGACCTGGAGGGCGTCCAAGATTCCCTTAAAACAAGCCAGTGGACGGCAGAAGAGGAGCGCTGACCGCCACCGCATGAGGCCCCCGTGTTTGTACCGGGGGACAGGGTCTGGCCTCTCGATCGGAAACCTACCCCTCCGCTTGCCCTGCCGGAAGCTGGGTCCGCAGTGTGTAGGGCTCCTTTAAAGTCTGAGGAGAATAAACAAGGTTTGTTATCGATTACAACTCCCTTCCTATTATCGTATTAACCCTCGTTTCATGTGTCTCTCCTCAGGCCGGTGTAGCTGGTCCCCTGCAAGACGATGAGGTGCCGGAGGTCCCTCCTCCCCTCTGGACATCGGGGGGTCCCGCGTATACGATACGGGCCATTCTGGACTCGAGACGCCGGGTGAGGGGCCTGCAGTACCTCGTGGACTGGGAGGGGTACGGTCCGGAGGAGAGTTGCTGGCTGGGTACCGGGGGACATTTTGGCGCGCTGCGGGAGCCACGCGTCAGGGGGGGGGGATACTGTCACGACTCCTACGAAGGTGGCTCCCCTTCCTGTTCGGGTGGCGCTCGGCGGTCGCGTCACCGGCCTACTAGCTGCTACTGACTTTTTCCTCCCCTCCTTATTTGTTTATTGGTTACACCTGTTTGTGGTTAGGGTGATTAGTGGGGCTTTATTACAGCAAGCCCGGCCTGCTGGGTGTGCGGATTGTTTTGTGTACAGGTTGTACATGCTTGTGTGTCACGGTAGTGTACGTTGTCTTCTGGATTAGTTTGTTCTCATTAATGTGTTGGAGCATTTACTGTAGTGGCGTCGTGTTTACCTCTGTTGATTAAATTAGTACGCTACTCTGAACTCTCTGTCTCCTGCGTCTGACTCCTTCCTCCACTACACCCCGGCATTACACCCGTTCACAGGAATGGATGACACTAGAGATCCCTCAGTCTCCACTGCAATTAGATGTGCTAGTGCCACTCTGGCAGTTTAAATTATTGATTGAGGACCTCTATGTAGTTGAATGTGATTGCTTTTATTAAATGTTTATTTTTGTTTATTGTGATGAAATATATTGTTTTATACACATGTATGTTGTTTTAATATTCAGTTTTTATTGTAATGTGTACAGGGCTCTCTTGTAAAAAATATTTTTCATCTCCATGTAACTCCCTGTTTAAATAAAGGTTAAATAAAATAAAAATTATCCCCATCCGGAAGGAGGATGAATGGAAGCAGCTTTCAGCACAGTGTCTGATAACTACGAGTACTTGTTATCCTCATGGATTAGCCAATATTCCGTCAGCATTCACATTTGTTAACCTGTTTGGGCTGCAGGGGCAGTATTGAGTAGCTGGATAAAAGGGGCCATTTCAAACGGCCTCGTACTCAATTCTTGCTCGTACAATATGCATATTATTATTACTATGGATAGAAAACACTCTCTAGTTTCTAAACCGTTTGAATTATATCTGTGAGTAAAACAGAACTCATTTTGCAGCAAACTTTCCTGACAGGAAGTGGAAATCTGAAATCGGATGCTCCTGTTCTAGGGCTGCCTATAAATGTGCTTGATATTTATAGTATACATGCACTTCATACGCCTTCCACTAGATGTCAACAGGCAGTGAGAGAAGAAATGGAGTGTATATAACATGTCTGAGGTCGAATAAAAGCTCTTGCATGACGTGACCCCAATTTCCTGTTCTTGGAACGCGCGGAGAAGGACCTGGTATTGCCTTCTGTAAAGCTGTCGTTATAGACGACTAATATCTCCGGCTTTGATTTATTTGATACATGACAATATCATCGTAAAGTATGTTTTTTCAATATAGTTTTATTAGTTATTGAAATTTTTTCGGGACGTTAGGCGTGTTGCTTTGTCTGCGTTTGTTCAGGAAGGAGAGCTTCGCGCCACTTTGCTAGCTTTCCGTGCTAAATGACTGGAGAAGAGGACATCTAAATCCAACAACGATGTTCTGGACAAAGGGACCCCTTGTACAACATTCTGATGGAAGATCATCAAAAGTAGGACCCATTTTATGATGCTATTTCATATATCTGTCGAACATGTGAACTAGTAGTTTGCGCCCAGATTTTGGGCACGCTCTCACCATAACGTAAACTGCATGTCGTAATGAAGTTATTTTTAGATTCTAACACGGCGATTGCATTAAGAACTAGTGCACTCTATCATTTCCTATACAACATGTATTTTTTAGTAATGTTTATGAATAGTTATTTGTCAGAATATGTGAGTGTCAGAAAAATATCGGACGTTGTGGGAAAAAAGATGCTACGTTAGCACAATGTATAACCACTGATTCCAGCTCTAAATATGCACCTTTTCGAACAAAACATAGTGTATGTATAACCGATGTTATAGGACTGTCATCTGATGAAGCTTATCAAGGTTAGTAAAAATATATATCTTTTGCTGGTTTGTTACGATCGCTAACTTTTGCTGCTGGTAAATGGCTTGTGTTTCTGGCTATTTGTAAGCTAATGTAATGCTATATTGTGTTTTCGCTGTAAAACACTTAAACCTTTACAGGCTGCAATCCCGACGCCGGGATTAATATGACAACAGCCACTGCAAGTGGCAGGGCGCGAAATTCAAAATCTATTTTTTTTAAATATTTAACTTTCACACATTAACAAGTCCAATACAGCATTTGAAAGATAAACATCTTGTCAATCCAGCCAACATGTCCGATTTTTTAAATGTTTTACAGAGAAAACACCACAATATTTATGTTAGCTCACCACCAAATACAAAGTGGGATTATGATTATGATTATGGAATTATGATTCAAGTAGCATGCACAAACAACCGAAATAAACTAAAACCAACCTAAAGAACCCAGAAAAAACTACCTCAGATGACAGTCATATAACATGTTACACAATAAATCTATGTTTTGTTCAAAAAAGTGCATATTTTAGCTATAAATCAGTTTTACATTGATGCTACCATAAATGCTACCACATAGCTAAAGTCTGAATCCAGACGGGAGTAGCCAGAGAAAATACATTACACCAACGTCGACTACTAATTACACCTCATAAACATTTCAGAAAAACATATGGTGGATAGCTAATGAAAGACAGATATCGTGTGAATAAAGCCAATATTTCCGATTTTTGAAGTGTTTTACAGCGAAACACAATATATCGTTATATTAGCTAACAACATAAGCTAGCATAAGCAGCACTAGCATAAGTCAAGCGCTAGCCTGCACAGTTAGCATACAACAGTTCGACAGATATATGAAAAAGCATCCCAAATTGGGTCCTTATCTTTGTTGATATTCCATCAGAAGTTTGACGACGGGGTCCAATGTCCAGTAGAGTCTTTAGTTGGGTTCCAGAACGAACTATTTCCCTCTTTGGGTTAGCAAGCACAATAGCATTGCGGCGCTAATCTGTCTTTCTTCAAAAAATTCTTCCGTCTCATCACATCTAAAAGTCCAGAATAAATTGCAATAATATAATTAAAGTATATTGAAAAAAACATACTTTAGGATGATTTTGTGACATGTATCAAATAATATCGAAGTCAGAGATCATATTCACCGTTATCGACCTTCTTCCAGTAGCCGAGACCAAATTATGCTTCGCGCCCGGAATTTTTTTTTAACTGCGCAGGTCTCACAAGAAGGTGTGTTATTCAGGTCCATGGACGAGATATTCGACTGCTTTCAATTCTCACTTCCGCATTACACCCTGATGAAGGAGTGTGACGTGTTTCTACGGTCCCAAGTCTAATGACCTTTTATAGACAAGGTCTTAAAGACACACATCGCATTTTGGAAAWCTCAATTCGGCTGGGAAAATGGCTGTAAAAATATTTCTGTTCGACTTAGAGAAATAATTCAAACCTTTTTAGAAACTATAGACTGTTATCTATCCAACAGTAGTAAATATATGCATATTGTAAAATAAAAAGTTTCTTAGGAGGCCGTTTGAAAATGTGCACATATTTTCCAGTTTTTTCAATATTCACCTTGCAGCCATAAGAGGTTAACTTCTTTGGGCTGCAAGCCCGATGTCGGTACACTTATGACAACAGCCAGCTCAAGTGCAGGGCGCGAAATTCAAAATATTCTTTAGAAATATTTAACTTTCACACATTAACAAGTCCAATACAGCAAATAAAAGATAAACATCTTGTGAATCCAGCCAACATGTCAGATTTTTAAAATATTTTACAGCGAAAACACCACGTATATTTATGTTAGCTCACCACCAAATACAAAAAAGGACAGACATTTTTCACAGCACAGGTAGCATGCACAAAACCAACCTAACTAACCAAGAACCAACCAAACTAACCAAGAAACAACTTCATCAGATGACAGTCTTATAACATGTTATACAATAAATCTATGTTTTGTTCGAAAAATGTGCATATTTGAGGTATAAATCAGTTTTACATTGCAGCTACCATCACAGCTACCGTCAGAAATAACACCGAAGCAGCCAGAGTAATTACAGACACCAACGTGAAATACCTAAATACTCATCATAAAACATTTCTGAAAAATACATGGTGTTCCAGCAAATGAAAGACAGGCATCTTGTGATTCCAGCCAATATTTCCGATTTCTTAACGAGGTGTTCCAGGACATGATCGGACGCCAGGTGGTCGTGTATATCAACAACATTCTGGTCTACTCGATTACCTTGGATGATCACATCGCTCACGTCCGATTAGTCCTGGAACGCCTCCTGTCTAACCACCTTTTATGTCAAAGCGGAGAAGTGCCAATTCCATCAGGAAGCTGTCTCCTTTCTGGGTTACCAGATCGGCCCGCAAGGAGTGATGATGGATGGTAAGAAGGTCGATGCTGTAAGGCAATGGCCAGGGGTTTGCCAACTTCTACCTCCGTTTCATCAAGAACTTTGGCTCTATCACCTCTCCTCTCAAATCTCTCCTCAAGGGTTGTGGTGGAGTCCTGCAGCCAATGAAACCTTCTGCCTACTGAAGGGACATTTCACCTCCGCCCCGTTGCTCAAACACCCAGATCCTACGTTGCCCTTCATGGTGGAGGTGGACGCTTCAAAAGAAACTGCAGAGAGGAACTATGACGTTGGCGATCGGGAGCTCCTATCGGTGATGTTGGCAGTAGAGGGGTGGAGACACTGGCTGGAGAGCGCCTAAGACCTGCTCCTCGTCATCGGGTCCATCCCCCTGGCCGGCGTCATCCTGCGGCTGGCGATCCAGCTAGTCCTGGCAACACATCATTACGCACACCTGGCACCCCTCATTACGCATACCTGTGCCCCCTCATTAGGCACACCTGCACTTCTACTACTCTGATTACTCCCTCTTTATCTAGCACTCCCTTGCATCACGCTTCAGGCAGTATTGGTTCTGTGTTCATGTCCAGGCGCTTCTCTTGTTTTGTACCACTCTATATTCTTTATTATTAAACTCACCAAATGTACCTGCTTCCTGACTCCCGGCGTCATTGTTACTGACATATAATATTGCAACTTTTCAATTCTCTCTTATGGGAGACTCGAACGAAGCGCCTCCATCTTATTCTCAAGTGACTGGACATTTGCCAATAGAACAGAGGGGCGCACCGTTCGGTTTTCTCTTCGCCTCAATTTCGCC
Organism: Salvelinus sp. IW2-2015; assembly: GCF_002910315.2. Classification (NCBI taxonomy): domain Eukaryota; kingdom Metazoa; phylum Chordata; class Actinopteri; order Salmoniformes; family Salmonidae; genus Salvelinus; species Salvelinus sp. IW2-2015. The sequence goes on along the minus strand of NC_036842.1, from coordinate 1,661,693 downwards.
AGGACTACACTTGCTCGTTTTGGTAGCCCATGGGACAAAGGAATAGGGTCCGCTATGAACGGTGGAACAGCTGAGTTGGAGTTGAAGTCGAAATCGAGATTAGTAACTGATCTGATGTCCAGAAGTGCTTGGTGATCATATGTGATAATAGTATGAACTTTCTGTACAAAATAAGTGAAGATAAACACGATGAAAGTCACTATATAGCAAAGTTTGGTGGGAACTCGAAAGATGTTGCCCTTGTCCGTCGGCCTCATCATGCCCACAGTTGGGTTGGAAATGATTGACACCCTTGACAAAGATTAGCAAAAATGACTGTATAAAATAAACATTTCAAATACTGAGCTATATGGGAAATTATATTATTTTATACTTATACAATTGTTCAAAGAGATTTTGTACATGTACATTTTCCATTCATACCTCAGGTTTTCAATGAATTTCAAGTCTGGAGACAGTGGCAAATTAACCATTTCTTTGTGGATTTTGATGTGTGTTTGGGGTTATTGTGTTGCTACAAGATCCACTTGCGGCCTCCTGGCAGAGGCAAAAATATTATTGTACTGTGTAAAGTTCATGATGCTGTGGTCCCTAATGAGTCACCCTCCCGGATTCGGGATCCTTCTCATCAAAAAAGCTGACTAGCATAGCCTAGCCTAACGCGACAGGGATATCATATAATATAATTTCATGAAATCACAAGTCCAATACAGCAAATGAAAGATAAACATCTTGTGAATCCAGCCATCATTTCCGATTTTTAAAATGTTTTACAGCAAAAACACTATGTATTCATATTAGCTCACCACAATAGCCAAACACACAACGCCATGTTTTCACCATGTTTCCACCGCAAAGGTAGCTTTCACAAAACCCACAAATAGAGATAAAATTAATCACTAACCTTGAACAACTTCATCAGATGACAGTCTTATAACATCATGTTATACAATACCTTTATGTTTTGTTAGAAAATGTGCATATTTGAGGTATAAATCGTAGTTTTACATTGCAGCCACCATCACAAATAGCACCAAACAGCCAGAATAATTACAGAGAGCAACGTGAAATATATAAATACTCATCATAAAACATTTATGAAAAATACGTGGTGTACAGCAAATGAAAGATAAACATCTTGTGAATCCAGCCAATATTTCAGATTTTTTAAAAAGTGTTTTACAGCGAAAACACAATATATATTTATATTAGCTCACCACAATAGCCAAACACACAACGGCATTTATTCACCGCCAACATAGCTTTCACAAAACCCAGAAATAGAGATAAAATCACTAACCTTTGGACAACTTCATCAGATGACAGTCTTATAACATCATGTTATACAATACATTTATGTTTTGTTCAAAAATTTGCATATTTAGAGGTACAAATCCTGGTTTTACATTGTGAATATGTAGCCATGATGCACCAAATCGTCCGGAGATATTTTGGACAGTCACGTAATCTAACCAAAGAACTCATCATAAACTTTACTAAAAAATACATGTTGTGCAGCAAATGAAAGATACATTGGTTCTTTATGCAACCGCTGTGTTAGATTTTTAAAAATTACTTTAGTACAACATACAGCATGCAATATTGTGAGACAGCGCTCACCTATTCTCCGCCTTGTTGGAGCCAACATATTCCACAAAAATACGAAATAACATCATAAATATTCTCTTACTTTTGATGATCTTCCATCAGAATGTTGTGCAAGGAGTCCTAGTTCCAGAATAAATCGTTGTTTTGTTTTAGAATGTCCATTTCTTCTGTCGAATTAGCAACTTTGGCTAGCATTGTGGCGTGAACATGCCCATCAACTCTTGGCGCCTGGAATGAAAAATTCCCAAATTTCCAATAAACGTCGAATAAACTGGTCAAACTCGGTTGAAAATCCTACTTTAGGATGTTTTTMTCATATGTATCCAATAAAATCAGAGCCGGAGCATTTCGTCGTGTATACGTAACGCATTTCAGAAGACAATGTTAGGTTTCCTGGTGCGCAGTTCAATACTGACAAAAGAGYGGACCTGTCACTCCAAAAGCTCTCATTCGGTCTCAGATCAAGCTAGACACCCCATTCAACATTCTACTGCCTGTTGACATCTAGTGGAAGGYGTATGAAGTGCATACAGATCCATAAATATAAGCCAGTTGAATAGGCAGGCCCTGACACAGAGCCCCATTTTCAGAATTTTCACTTCCTGTTTGGAAGTTTGCTGCCAAATGAGTTCTGTTTTACGCACAGATATAATTCAAACAGTTTTCTATCCAATAGTAATAATAATATGCATATTGTATGATCTAGAACAGAGTACGAGGCCGTTTAATTTGGGCACAATTTTTTCCCAAAGTGAAAACAGCACCCCCTATTAAGAAGAAGTTTTAATTAACAAGTTCCCCACGACCAGTCGATGCAAAATAGCTCCATAACATCAAAGGTCACTTGGATTGGAACCAGGACTTTGGTCAGATGACGACGCACACCAGTGATGGGTTTGGTGCTGAAATGAGATTGCATGATGAGCATAAATAATATTAATTTAGACCCCTACATATTTAAATATATATATATATATATATATATATATATATATAACTTGTTACACAAAATCTCTTTCTCTGAGCAATTATATTAGTATTAAATATAATTTCCCTTTTTTCTGCATACAATATAGCTCAGCATTTGAATTATATATTTTATACAGTCATGTTTGCTCATCTTTATCAAGGGTGTCAATAATTTCGGACCCCACTGTATCTTCTGCTTGGATAGTTCCATCTGTGCCACTGACTTTAATTCCAGTTTGTCTACAAATTATTAGTTGATATGTTGGATTCACGTCTCCATCTCAACCAAAAATCTAACTTAAAGAATAGGACCAAATTAAATAAAAAATATTATTTTAATTTAATGTGCATAAACAAAGTTAGCAAATTATTTGTTGGATTCACAAATAATATACTGGATTCACTTCTCCAACCAACCAAAAATAGAAGTAAAATAATTGTTTTAAGCCAGAGGCACAGATGGAACTATTTATTTAATTTATTTAACCTTTATTTAACTAGGCAAGTCAGTAAGAACAAATTGTTATTTTACAATGACGTCCTACCCTAGTCAAACCCACCCCTAACCCGGACGATGCTGGGAAAATTGTGCACTGCCCTATTGGACTCCCGATCACGGCCAGTTGTGATACAGCCCGGGATCGAACCAGGGTCTGTAGTGATGCCTCTAGCACTGAGATGCAGTGACCTTAGACCGCTGTGCCACTCGGGAGCCCATCATCACTATCCAAGCAGTAGATACATCACCTTTTAAATGTTGATATTTATTTGAGTTGTCAACCAAACACAATTCAATATTACTTTTGTAACACAGTAACTAGCCTAAAGTTAAAGTTATCTTACAAACTAATGTAACATTCATCCATAAAATGAAGAACACATCCATGGCCACATTTTGTTGTTACTTTAACTATAAATGTGTCACGCCTACTTCCGCTCTGGCGCTCGACATTGCTGGTCTACTAACCACCAGCCCTGGCAATCTTTATTACACACAACTGCTCCCCATTGTCATGACGTGACTATCATTAATCTGATGACTGTTATTTATTTTATCAAACAAATGATGTTTAATTGTTACTCGATTAAATTAATCATGTAACAATTAACTCATTTGAAATTTGGGGCACCACGGGAAAAGTTGTTTAACGAGTTACTATCTCCCGACTTAAACTCGAAAGATATACAGATATCTCTTAAATCTATAACAGTTCATTGTTAATTATTAACTTAACAAAAATAAAGTAATAATATATATAAAGTAATAAAGTCTTATTCTGAACGTTGCATAATCCATGGATCCGCAAGAACCCTAGCTCTTTTGAATATTCAGAACTACACAAATTTATTTAATAATTTATTTATTAACTAACTAAATAATAAAACAGAATACCATACACACTTACATGAGCTAAAAATCCCTAGTGGACTGATGCGATATGATGGCTTGTTACACAATGGAAAGGGGGTGGGGAAAGATAGAGAGGGAGAAACAAAGAGAGTCAACTTATCGTACATACATTTGGAAACTACGCTCACAGTAACCAGAATACTTAGCACCCTAACCACCGCTCATTGGGATTAGAATTGCGGTATATATTTACGCATAGATGTCTTTCTCTGTCGTCTCTCTGTTGAAACCAATCGATCCGTTTATGGGTAGTGGCTCGATGTAAGACTCTGGTTGTCCACCAGAGGTCACAATGTCCTTCTTAGTTGTAGAGCTTCTCTGGTCTTGGAGTGTTCGTTAGAATAGATACTTCAGATGTACCAACAGTTGTATCAGAGGGGATTGTCTTCCTTCCCCACTCGTGTCTTTAGTCAAAGTTCTAGGAGCACTTTTTCATGCACAGCTGCAGACTGTGAATGTTCTGTTCTAGTCTTTACCTTCTTCACTTGTGTTGAGAGTTTCAGAGCTTCCTACGATTTCGTAATGTTCAGCTCGTGCTGTACGCCGGCTAGTCTGTAGAGTTTAACCATTTTCAGCCATGTAGCCACCGCTCCACGCTGTCTGGTCTCAGTACAAAGTTTCTAACCGTTTCAACTTGTGGACCAAGACCTCATATATTTTTGGTCTTGTAGTTTTAACCATTCGTGTTGTCTGGTTTACACCGTCCGTCTGCTTGGTCTCCAAGGTGAGGTTATTTTGTATTGTTGTCTCTACTTTCTTGCCCTTTGTGCTGTTGTCTGTGCCCAATAATGTTTGTACCATGTTTTGTCCTGCTACCATGCTGTGCTGCTGCCATGTTGTGCTGCTACCATGTTGTCATGTGTTGCTGCCATGCTATTTATTTCTTGTATATCTCCCTTTATGTAGTGTTGTGTTGTCTCTATTGTCGTGATGTGTGTTTTGTCCTATATTTAATTTACATTTTTATTTTTAATCCCAGCCCCCGTCCCAGCAGGAGGCCTTTTGCCTTTTGGTAGACCATCATTGTAAATAAGAATTAGTTCTTAACCGACTTGCCTAGTTAAAGAAAGGTTAAAAAAATACATCTTCTGTAGAGATTGAGAGTTTCAGAGTTCATTTTAAAAATTGATTTAACCTTTATTAAGAGTTTCACAATGTCAAACATATGGACGACCGTCCCACGTTTTCTGGTCCTGTATGTTAATTCTTAGCGAGTCCTTTTTAAGCACTCTGGCCAAAGGGGCATTTCGTCATGCTGACACAAACTCTGAGCTCACTTGGGTGTGGCTACTGACTGGGCACAAGTTTATACAAAAACAATTTAGAAGGCAAAAAATCACATTGCTATCTTCACAAAAGTATTCTCTTAACATTTGTATATCAGAAATTAATTTTCCGATGTCCAATCTTTTGACGTTAGAGTTTATAGGTGGGCCACACTCTCTCTAGACCAATCATTCCTTTGGTGGATACTGAAAGGCAGAGAGGGAAAGTTCCCTCCTGCTTAAATTTACAACCCAGTGTTAAGGTGTCAAGACCGGCACAGCCACCCTTCCCCTCTTCTGTGGGAGAGATGGGGTCTGGCTAACTCACCTTCAGCATTTGCTTCCTGCCTCCCGGCATATATGTGGCAAAATGTTGATTTATGTAATCATATATAGCGTGCATGTTGAAGATATCATGCATAGGTCGTCACAGGTCTGTGGAGATCTTCACAATTGCTGCAATAATCTGTTCAGAATCTCGAACGGCATTGATCTCTTGCACCATGTACTTTAATGTAATCTCAACTGCAATCCAGGTGATTTGGTTCCGCTATTAGATGAAGCACAGTGATAACGCACTAATCTGTTATACAAAATAGCAAAATACAGTTGAAGTCGGAAGTTTACATACATCATAGCCAAATACATTTAAACTCAGTTTTTCACAATTCCTTACATTTAATCCAAGTAAAAATTCCCTGTCTTAGGTCTGTTCAGATCAATACTTTATTTTAAGAATGTGAATTGTCAGAATAATAGTAGAGAGAAGGATTTATTTCAGCTTTTATTTCTTTCATCACATTCCCAGTGGGTCAGAAGTTTACATACACTCAATTAGTATTTGGTAGCATTGATTTAAATTGTTTGACTTGGGTCAAACGTTTCGGGTAGCATTCCACAATCTTCCCACAATAAGTTGGGTGAATTTTGGCCCATTCCTCCTGACAGAGCTGGTGTAACTGAGTCAGGTTTGTAGGCCTCCTTGCTCACACATGCTTTTTCAGTTTTGCCCACACATTTTCTATGGGACTGAGGTCAGGGCTTTGTGATGACCACTCCAATACCTTGACTTTGTTGTCCTTAAGCCATTTTGCCACAACTTTGGAAGTATGCTTGGGGTCATTGTCCATTTGGAAGACCCATTTGCGACCAACCTTTAACTTCCTGACTGATGTCTTGAGATGTTGCTTCAATATATCCACATAATTTCACTTCCTCAGGATGAAATCTATTTTGTGAAGTGCACCAGTCCCTCCTGCAGCAAAGCACCCTCACAACATGATGCTGCCACCCCCGTGCTTCACGGTTGGGATGGTGTTCTTCGGCTTGCAAGCCTCCCCCTTTTCCCTCCAAACATAACGATGGTCTGTATGGCCAAACAGTTCTATTTTTGTTTCATCATACCAGAGGACATTTCTCCAAAAAGTACGATCTTTGTCCCCATGTGCAGTTGCAAACCGTAGTCTGGCTTTTTTATGGCAGTTTTGGAGCAGTGGCTTCTTCCTTGCTGAGCGGCCTTTCAGGTTATGTCGATATAGGACTTGTTTTACTGTGGATATAGATTATTTTGTACCGGTTTTTGTCCCACATCTTCACATGGTCCTTTGCTGTTGTTCTGGGATTGACTTGCACTTTTTGCACCAAAGTATTTTCATCTCTAGGAGACAGAACGCGTCTCCTTCCTGAGCGGTATGATGGCTGCGTGGTCCCATGGAGTTCACACAGATGGACGTGGTACCTTCAGCCATTTGGAAATGCTCCCAAGGATGAACCAGACTTGTGGAGGTCTACAATTTATTTTCTGAGTTATTGGCTGATTTCTTTTGATTTTCCCATGATGTCAAGCAAAGAGGCACTGAGTTTGAAGGTAGGCCTTGAAATACATCCACAGGTACACCTCCAATTGACTCAAATTACGTCAATTATCCTACCAGAAGATTCTAAAGCCATGACATAATTTGCTGTCATTTTCCAAGTTGTTTAAAGGCACAGTCAACTTAGTGTATGTAAACTTCTGACCCATTGGAATTGTGATGCAGTGAATTATAAGTGAAATAATCTGTCCGTAAACAACTGTTCGAAAAATTACTTGTGTCATGCACAAAGTAGATTACCTAATCGACTTGCCAAAACTATAGTTTGTTAACAAGAAATTGGTGGAGTGGTTGAAAAACGTGTATGTAAACTTCCGACTTCAACTGTATTCTGCCATTGTATTCACATCTGAAGTTTGCTGTGCTTTTAAATGTTTGAAAGTGGAGTGATGGACATTTGGGTGAAAACTAAACCAAAATACATTTTTCCCATTGGAATTTGTGGACTGGATTTCATAAGGTGAATGCACCAATTTGTAAGTCGCTCTGGATAAGAGCGTCTGCTAAATGACTTAAATGTAAATGTAAAATTTGGTTGTGCTTTAGATGGTGGAATGCATGAGGATAACACATTGGAAATTCAACTAAGGGATGAATCAAAGTTTATTACAATGGGTACCTGGAGGAAAATGGGGGAGGAGGGTCATACTTTTTCAATTTCAGTCAACGGGAGGGTTTAGTATTTTTTTAACATCTCGTCCAGGGGAGGGTCATGTAATTTGTAACTGATGCCATTTAAATATTTCTCAGTGTTTTAGAATGATTATTAGGCTTTATATGTTTGTGTGCACGATGCCACCCCTCATATCTGTTTCTCTGCTGGTCATGCAATATCAAGTGAGCCTATAGGCTATTTAGTGTGGTCTCAATCAAATGATCCATAGCCTATAGGCTATGAAGTGCATGCTCGGAGAATCACAGAGCAAAGTTATATTACTAAAATAGCTCCGGGGACGGTATAAATAAAACTAGGCTGCATTACACACCGCAATGGAAATTCCAACCCTGAGCCCCGGCCTGCTATGCTCTTGTTGATCAAAAACTGTTGAACTGTTCCTGTTGAACTCCTCCTGAACTGCCACTGTGTGCCTAACCAGCCAGTTCAGGAGGAGTGTCAAAGTCTTCTTCTGAAAATAAATATTGATTATTAGGCCTTGTCCAAAAAATGGAATATCTGGCAAGTGGACTAGCCTATCTTCTGTTCAGATTGAGAAGGAGAGCATGAAGATGAGGAGGACCGGAGGTCAACTTTGATAGCTTGCTACTACTATAATCAATTTTTGTAAAAAACAATGTTTTTTTTTAATTTGTTTTATTTTTATATTAAAACATACCATCTACTTGCAGTGAAGCCGCTTAACATTTACATCACATTCAGTCATCTGAAAGAATCCCATTCAGAGCGACCCACGGAAGCAACTAGGGGCAATGCCCTGCTCAAGTGCACGTCGACAGATCTCCCACAAGGTCAAAAACGGGGACCTGAACCAGCGATCTATCAGCCACCGGCCCAAGCTCCCAACCGCAATGCCGCCAGCCCTCCAAGATCCCCCCCACAGCTCCCGAGAGCTGCCCCTCAACCATCCGAGCCCCCCCACAAGGAAAAAAAAATCATAAAATACAATATTTTTATTCCCCACCCCCAAGACCCTGTCCCCCCCTAAGCCCCCGTCCCCCAATGCCAAAAACCAACAAATGAACAAAAGGGGAAAAAGAGAAAGACCAAGGAAAACAGAAAACAACATTGCAAAAAACAAAAGGCATCAAAGACAACTGAATACGTTGTATAGCACTATTTACGTATGTGTGCATGTGCACGTGTTTGCGTTTGAATGAGAGTGTGTGTGTGTGTGTATATGCATGTGCACACGCGTACAAACACCTGCGAGGCATCAGCCTTAGGCAAACAGGCATTAGATGTAACAACATTGCCCCTCAGTGTCATTCAAACATACTTTTTTGTTTTGTTTTATTTTTACTTAATTTTTTTACTTTTATCTTTGACCGTCATTCTATCCCCCCGCGCAGAAACTCCACTCCCACTTGTCTCCAATTCCACATTCCTACCCTCAGCTTCCCTCAGCCCATGCCACCTATCTGCCACCTATCCCATGCCACCCTCTTCGGATTTCAATGCACCATATCTTTCAACTATGCTGCGATGTTTAACATACAATTTGAATCTATCTAATCAAATAAAATCCACAGACTGTGAGTTGAAGATACCAAAACAAATGTCTATTGATGCTGTATTCTCACAACAAAATCTGCAGAGCTGCAATGAATGTACGTATGTCCCAAATATTCAACATTTTGTTGGTGGCAAGAATTCTGTATAATAATTTTTGCTGAAAAGAACAGTCTTGAATCTTGCGTTGTACCATGGAATTGGTGAATCAAAAATCTCTTCCCAAATATTTTGCAATCTCTTGGCACAGCTGTCAACATCCTGGTCCTCAAATGAAACTGGTATACTTTTCTATTTATGCTATTTTTATTCCCTCCCCAGTTTTGACCCTTTATATTTGGCATACAAATCAGTTCCCTACCTCCTCCCGCTGCCACCTGCCTCCTACATTTTTGGGGTAATACTGTAATCAATTGGTTGTAATCTTGGATTGAGTAGACCGTCTCATACAATTCTACCCATGATGTATTTATCTTTTCTTTAAAAAATAATAAGTTAGGGGGTGGATCAGCTTTAGTATTGCTAATAGATTGTGGCTTCTATCAACATAATTGTCATCATCATTTCCAATGCCTCTTATATATTTTTATAAATATTTTAAACTAATGCACTACAACACTTAGGCTTCTACTTCCAGCTGATACATACTATATACATTTTACGGGCACAGTATATTTTACATTAGTTATCTTTTGTTTGTTTGTTGCTGTATATACAGTGCCTGGCAAAATGATTCATCCCCCTTGGCATTTTTCCTATTTTGTTGCCTTACAACCTGTAATTTAAATGGTTTTTTGGGGGGGGATTTCATGTAATGGACATACACAATGAAAAAAATAAGTTGTTTCAAACCACGTGCCATGTAATCGGTACATCAAAATTCTCCAACTATTTTGCAATCATTGTGGCACAGCTGTAACTTTTTGGTCCTTAAATTAAACTGGTATCCTTTTTGATTTATCACAATTTTCTGCAACCAATTTTGGTATTTAATGCAGGGCTGAGTTCCTTACTTTCTCCCCCTTCCACTTGCCTCTTCTATTTTTACGGTAATGCTGCAATTAGTTGGTTGTAATTTTGGACAGAGCAGACATTTCCATATATTTTTGTTAGCTGCATGTGTGACAACTCCACTAACTCAAAAAACTTTTTTTTTAATCAATTGGTTTGAGTTTAACCATAATATTTGTTGTAATAATTGTTCTGTCTTTTCTGGTGGATTAAACTGAAATTGCAACCAACTTTCTATGACTTGTTTTGAAAATAGCAATATTTTGGAGATTATTCAATTTTTCAAATAACCGAAAGTGAGAGGTTGTAATCTGAATAAAGGGGAAAAGGCCATTCTTGAACAGGGGGTGAGACAGTCTTACTAATCTGCTAGAGAACCAGTTCGGATTTAAGTATAACTTTTGTGAGAGGTCTAATGCCTTAATAATAATTTCTGCCCTCTGAATTCGTATTCATTATTTAAATAGGTCTGTTTATTTTTCTCTAGCTTGCCATTCCAAATCAGATTGGATATTTTTTGCTCATATATTTAAAAAACAAGTTGTTAGGTGTAGGCAGGGCCATGAGCAAATAGGTAATCTGGGATATGACTAAAGAGTTCATCACAGTGATTTTTTCACAAATAGACAGGTATTTTCCTTTCCATGGTAGCAAGATTTAAGTATAGCTTTCGTGAGAGGTTTAATGCCTTAATATTTAATCATTTCTGCCCTCCGAATTCGCATTCATTATTTAAATAGGTCTGTTTATTTTTCTCTAGCTTGCCATTCCAAATCAGATTGGATATTTTTTGCTCATATATTTAAAAAACAAGTTGTTAGGTGTAGGCAGGGCCATGAGCAAATAGGTAATCTGGGATATGACTAAAGAGTTCATCACAGTGATTTTTTCACAAATAGACAGGTATTTTCCTTTCCATGGTAGCAAGATCTTATCTATATTTGCTAACTTTCTATTAAAATGTACTGTAATGAGAATTTCTTTCTTTCGGGACATGAATACGAAGTATGTCCACTTCACCTTTATATAATTTTATTGGTTAACTACACATTTAATTTGAAAGTAATTTTTTTTTGTGATCCAATAAGTAATATAGTACACTTATCATAATTTGTTTTGTAATCCAGAGAGGTTAGAAACATGATCTAGATCCTCTGTTAGGCTATGGGGGGATCCAAATTGTGGATATAAAATGATATATGAATCATCAACGTAACATGACACCTTTGTTTTCAACACAATCTCACACTCAATTCATGCAAATATGTACAAAAAGATTTAGTGAGTTTGTGTGGTTTAATTAGTGTGAAAACACAAAACAATTGTGCGAATCAATTCGTAGGAAAATACCAATTTTTGTGTGACTTCATTCATAGGAAAATTCATTTTGGGGGGGCAAACTTCGGAACAATCTTTTGAAAGTTATTAGAGCAATGCATGATGGGCAATGGTGTTCTACACTACCTTTTTTAAGTGTCCCACATTTATTTATATATAAAAAAACTAACGTTTTAACAACCCAATATTGTTCAAACAGGTTGTCACCGAAATACTTATTTAATTATGATATATATATATTTTTTAAATTATTAATGCCAATACTGTTTTCTATACTTGATTTAGCTTAATTTAGCTTATTGGTGCCGCAGGTAGCCTAGTGGTTAGAGTGTTGGGCCAGTAACTGAAAGGTTGCTATTTCAAATCCCTGAGCTGACAACGTGAAAATCTGTTGTTCTGCCCCTGAACAAGGCAGTTAACACACTGTTCCTAGGCTGTCATTGTAAATAAGAATTTGTTCTTAACTGACTTGCCTAGTTAAATAAAAATACTTTGGGATAGTGGTGCACTTGTTGTCAGAAAGGCCCTTTAATCGTGTAGGCCTACACAATTTTCTTCCTAACGTATTTCATATTTTGTGGAGGCTACATTACACCATTGGTTTCATAATGCATTTTTACAAGGCAAGATAGATTTTTGTTGTTCTGGTATCGAAGGTATTTGATCGGGGTATTTGAGGTATTTGACTGGAGAATGGGGATACATTTTTTGGATGGGAAATTATAATACACACCATAATTAGCTCATTGTTAGCTTAAGATTTTGAAGAAAATAAAAATGACCCGATTATATGAAGAGCTCTAGAACAGCGCTTTGGTCCACAATGCTTTATGCTAGAAACAAGCTGTAAAATACCAGTGAAAGACGTGACTGCGATGCATATGGGGATATCATTGTTTAGTTTCTTTGACATTCAGAGGCTGGGCTACAACCTTCTACAGCCGAGGAGACAAAACAATTACTTTGCTTGGGAAGTACTGTAATTCTGTTACTCACTATCAATTGATTTAGGCTATTCACTTTTTGTACAATAGAGGATGTTTAAACCCAGACATCTTTTATGGAAACACTTGCGACTTTCTCTCATTGGTTTAACCCACTGAGAGAAGAGTAGCCAGCAGTTATAGCTTACATTTTTCTGAGTTTGTAGGCCTGCTCTGCCTGGGGTGGAAAGGTAGTAATTTAATTTAATTTGCAAACAGGGACAGTTTCATTGTAAACAAGACACACTGATTTGGCAAAAAAATATGATAAGATGAACGCATAGGCCTATCTCTCTGTCCGTTCTTAGCCTGTCATTTAGATAATCTTTTTAAAAACCACACAAATTCTGCTAATAGGTAAAATTACGTAGAATTTCATGAAATGTTTATAAAAGGCATTTTTTTCTCAGACCTGCAAATACGATGAATGATTCATGCAAAGATCTGCGAACACACAACCTCCTGGCTCGCAGCCCTGTGGGATGTTCTTGGGGACCTTCAATGCTGCAGAAATGTTTTGGTACCCTTCCCCAGGTCTGTGCCTCAACACAAAACTGTCTCGGCACTCTACAGACAATTCCTTCGACCTCATGGCATGGTTTTTGCTCTGACATGCATTACCAACTGTGGGATCTTATATAGACAGCTGTGTGCCTTTCCAAATCATATCCAATCAATACAATTTACCACAGGTGGACTCCAATCAAGTTGTAGAAACATCTCAAGGGTGATCAATGGAAACAGGATACACCTGAGCTCAATTTCGGGTCTCATAGCAAAGGGCCTGAATACTTATGTAAAAAATGTATTTATGTTATGAATTTTTAATACATTTGCTAAATTTCTAAAAACCTGTTTTCGCTTTGTCGTTGTAGGGTATTGTGTGTAGATTGAGGGGGAATTAAAAAAAAAATCCATTTTAGAAGGCATTGTATAAACCCACCTCAATCAGTATCCCTGCACATTGAATAAGGTACTGACACTGACCACTATATACTGTACTTGCATTCTCGTGTTTCTTTAACTCTCATCATAGTTCTTGAGTAAGTTTTAATTCAAACTTTTATTTGTATTCTATTTTCTATTATCTATATTATTATTATTCATAGTATCACTGCATTGTTAGGAAAGAGCTCTCAAGGTAAGAGTTACACTGTGCTGTTTTACACCTGTTGTATGTGGCGAATAAACTTTGAAACTTGAAATGTTTAAACTTTAATGTTGAGAGATGGAATTGAAGATGATTACGGTTCCTTTGCCATGGCATCCCGATCATACAACCACAGAGACCACTCTGAGTCATAGGGATGTCAGAATATTGACAGGCTGAACACACACATGCACACACGCACATAGATGCAGGCACCCATGCACATGCATGCACACACACACAAAACACAAGTACACACACGCACGCACGCACGCACGCACGCACGCACACCACAAACACACACACACACACACACACACACACACACACACACACACACACACACACACACACACACACACCCACACACACACACACACACACACACACACACACACACACACACACCACACACACACACACATACACACGCATACATCACACAGTGTTTTCTATAATTTCTATCAATGACCCCTGACTAACTGGCAGGTTGCTTTCTATGTGTAACAACATGCTCTCTTTATTACGTTCTTAATGTTCTTAAACATGTGTATTTATTTACCTATTGTTTTTACATCCATCAGAGCCTAACGTTACAGACAGCACCCCCCAACCAACATGTTTCGTCCTAATGGTTTTACATCCAACCACAGGACTTACCGTTGCGCCTAGACCTGAGCCCCTCCACCCCGTGGTGAGGCGACTGAAATATGAAAGTGTGTATGCAGGTCTGTGTGGAGCCAGCCGACCATCTCCATTCTGCCAGCGTGTGTGTACACACACCCTTTCTTGCGTGTGTGTGCGGGCCCCTGTGTGTGTGTGTCCGCGCCCCTGCGTGTGTGTCCTCGCCCCTGGGATGGCCGTCATCTGTTAAACCAACCCACCCCCTCAGCTCACCCTCCAGGGGGGTCAGGAGAGGAGGAGGTGAGAGACATCGCCTGCCGGTTTAATTTTCACCTCCTTCACCGCGTCTCCAGCCAGGCCGCTGGTGACAGAGGTGCACCGTGGCGTGCTCTCTCTGTCTTCTCTCCTCTTCTGCTGCTTTCGGTCTCAGCAGATGTCTCAATATTTCGAAAGTTCCATCCCCGACTGTTAAGCTAGAACTCTGCCTACGTGGCGAGCCTTGTAGCCATTTGTGTTTGTGCCACATTTGTGTCTGTTTGTGTGTGCATGCTTCTGTGCTTCTGTGTGTGTGTGTGTGTGTGTGTGTGTGTGTGCGTGTGCGTGTGCGTGTGCGTGTGCGTGTGTGTCCGCATGCCCGCATATGTCCGTGTGTGTGTTACTATGTTAGTAATGCTTTGAGAGGCATGTAGGAGCAGCAGTGTGTCGGTCTCATCAGCTGATGAGGTGTTTACAGGGTCTGTGTGTGTAGCCTGGAGGGAGCCCAATCAGAGTGTTCTGCGCTCTGCCAGAGCTAAATAGTAATTGGACATCCCAATGCAACAAGGTTCATTACCTGCAAAATGAATTGCAATGCAGAATACACTGCTATAGATGTGTATTGACATTTGGAGATACCCCCCTAACTAGAAATGATATGGACTGGATGCATAAACAATTTGGTTCAATATTCATGTTTTGGGGGGAGGGAAATTAACATGAAGTTAGTCCATAATGTGTGTTGGGTTCTTATTTCCAGGAATCTCAATATAATTCTCAAACACAACATACCATTATGTAAGTGTGTCATTGTGTGAGAGAGAGTGGGTGAGTTGAGTTTGGCATGTTAGTCTACTCTGTGCCTGCCCAGGCAGGATGGGCATCCGACAGGCAGCTAATAGGTACAACAGGATTTTCAGAATGAGCAGCTAGTTACAGTCATGTGAAAAACTAAGTACACTACCTGGAAAGTTTGTACATATTTGGACAGGTGGATATGTAATCTTCACTTCAACACTATTGACAGGTAAAGGTAACTTAATTTAACAAATGACACTAAACGATTATACTTTGCAATAGTTTTTTCATCAAAAGCTACAGAAATGCAATGCCATAGTGTGGAACAAACAAGTACAGCCCTAGCTTCAATAGCTGGTGTTGACCCTTTGGCTGAGATAACTTAATGTAGCCATTTCTTGCAATGGTCTATCAGTCACTTATATCGACTCAGAGGAATTTTTGCCCATTCTTTACAGTACTTCGTCAACTACAGTGGGGAGAACAAGTATTTGATACACTGCCGATTTTGCAGGTTTTCCTACTTACAAAGCATGTAGAGGTCTGTAATTTTTATCATAGGTACACTTCAACTGTGAGAGACGGAATCTAAAACAAAAATCCCGAAAATCACATTGTATGATTTTTAAGTAATTAATTAGCATTTTATTGCAAGACATAAGTATTTGATACATCAGAAAAGCAGAACTTAATATTTGGTACTGAATCCTTTGTTTGCAATTACAGAGATCATACGTTTCCTGTAGTTCTTGACCAGGTTTGCACACACTGCAGCAGGGATTTTGGCCCACTCCTCCATACAGACCTTCTCCAGATCCTTCAGGTTTCGGGTCTGTCGCTGGGCAATACGGACTTTCAGCTCCCTCCAAAGATTTTCTATTGGTTTCAGGTCTGGAGACTGGCTAGGCCACTCCAGGACCTTGAGATACTTCTTACGGAGCCACTCCTTAGTTGCCCTGGCTGTGTGTTTCGGGTCGTTGTCATGCTGGAAGACCCAGCCACGACCCATCATCAATGCTCTTACTGAGGGAAGGAGGTTGTTGGCTAAGATCTCGCAATACATGGCCCCATCCATCCTCCCCTCAATACGGTGCAGTCGTCCTGTCCCCTTTGCAGAAAAGCATCCCCAAAGAATGATGTTTCCACCTCCATGCTTCACGGTTGGGATGGTGTTCTTGGGGTTGTACTCATCCTTCTTCTTCCTCCAAACACGGCGAGTGGAGTTTAGACCAAAAAGCTCTATTTTTGAATCATCAGACCTGTCTCTTATACACATCTAGATGTGTATAAGAGTACAGGTAACGAGTTCAAACAGGTGCAGTTAATACAGGTAATGAGTGGAGAACAGGAGGGCTTCTTAAAGAAAAACTAACAGGTCTGTGAGAGCCGGAATTCTTACTGGTTGGTAGGTGATCAAATACTTATGTCATGCAATAAAATGCAAATGAATTACTTAAAAATCATACAATGTGATTTTCTGGATTTTTGTTTTAGATTCCGTCTCTCACAGTGTACCTAATGATAAAAATTACAGACCTCTACATGCTTTGTAAGTAGGAAAACCTGCAAAATCGGCAGTGTATCAAATACTTGTTCTCCCCACTGTATGTCCTGTTCGAGGGCTTTCTTGCAAGCACTGCCCGCTTCAAGCTGTCTCTTATACACATCTAGATGTGTATAAGAGACAGTCCTTACACAGCTCTCTGGTCTTGGCCATTGTGGAGAGGCTGGAGTCTGTTTGATTGAGTGTGTGGACAGGTGTCTTTTATACAGGTAACGAGTTCAAACAGGTGCAGTTAATACAGGTAATGAGTGGAGAACAGGAGGGCTTCTTAAAGAAAAACTAACAGGTCTGTGAGAGCCGGAATTCTTACTGGTTGGTAGGTGATCAAATACTTATGTCATGCAATAAAATGCAAATGAATTACTTAAAAATCATACAATGTGATTTTCTGGATTTTTGTTTTAGATTCCGTCTCTCACAGTTGAAGTGTACCTATGATAAAAATTACAGACCTCTACATGCTTTGTAAGTAGGAAAACCTGCAAAATCGGCAGTGTATCAAATACTTGTTCTCCCCACTGTATGTCCTGTTCGAGGGCTTTCTTGCAAGCACTGCCCGCTTCAAGTCCCCCAACAGCATTTCGACAGGATTGAGTTCTGGGTTTTGAGTCGGACATTCCATAACCCTCCATTTCTTATTTTTGAGCCATTCTGTTGTAGCTTTGCTTGTATGTTTTGGATCATTGTCCTGTTGCAAGATCCATGTTTGGCTCAGCTTCTTTTTGACAGATGGCCTCACCTTTTTCCTCAAGAATTCTCTGGTACAATACTGAAATTCATGGTTGACTCAATGATGGCAAGTTGGCCAGGCCCGGTGGCAGCAAAGCAGCCCCAAACCATAATGCCACCGCCTCCATGCTTTACGGTTGGTATGAGGTTCTTCTGTTCAAAGGCAGTGTTTTTTCCCCGTTTTCGCCAAACATGGCATCTGGCATTGTGGCTAAACAACTCCACCTTTGACTGTCCAGAGCACATCGTTCCAGTAGTTTCGGTCTTTACCCAGGTGTTCTCTGGCAAACAGCATTCATGTCTTGATATTCTTTTTTGAGAGTAGAGGCTTCATCCTTCCTTGACTCCAATGTAGACCAGTTTGTGCTGTCTCTTTCTGACAGTTGACTCATGCACTTCAACATTGACTATGGCAAGTGAGGCATGTATATTCCTTGACGTTAACCTGGGGTTCTTAGAGACTTATATGACATCATTTGGTCAGCTCTAGGGCTGAATTTGGTAGGATGACCTGTCCTAGGTAAACTGCCAGTGGTCTGGAATTGTCTCCATTTGTAGATGATACGTTGGACAGTGGAATGATGTACTTCGAATTGCTTGGAAATGGATTTGTAACCCTCTCCCAGACTCATGGTCATCAATAGTCTTTCTTCTGAGGGCCTCGGGTAGGTCTTGTGATCTTGGCATGATGTGTTACCACACACCCATATGGTTAAGACCAAACCAGACCAAGTTTAGAATCTTTATGGAAGGCTGGATCCTCCCAAGTTACTCTCTAATCATTGTCACCTGCTTCGGAGCACCAGATTCAAATTTTTGCCGTTTTTTGTGATGGTAAAGGTATGGGTCTACTAACTTTTCCCCATAACGAAATTGCATTTTTGTTTATTTTAATTGCATAACCTTTTCAACATTACATTGTTTTGTGTGATTTGTTAAATTGGGTTAATGAATTGGGTCAATGAATGTGGTTGGAATTTACCTCAAATATCCATGTATCCAAATATGTAAAAAAAGAAGACCACTTTCCAGGGGAAGTACTTACTTTTTCACATGACTGTAGTTCTATTTTAAGGGATCGAGGGTGGTGGTCAGTGAGAGAGCAGGAAGTTAGTAAAGAGGTCACCTGTCTCCTGGGGGTCCATGCTGAGGTCAGCACTGTGCCCTGGTTGGTCAGTTGGTTCCCAGGGCTGATGGGAAAAGAAGAAGGATGACGAGGGGATGGAAAGAGAAGTGGAAACTACTGGGCTCTCTCTTGCACCAGGTGAGAGAGTGTGTGTCCTGGCCCAACGTTTGTGTGTATATCAGTCACACACTCTCACACATACACCCTTATCAGCCTGGCCCTGCTTGATCTCATTTTCATGCGCTACGGTATCCATCCACAATCCACTAAAATATCTGGTCAACACCCCACTTACACCACACTACCCCCTCTTGGAAATGTTCTGAAATAATATGAATGGGGAGAATGCTGAATAAACTCCCTACCTGAAATCTGTACAGTGGGATATACAGAGTAGGCTAGTTAGATCTGGTTACCATCAAAGTATTGCTTAAGTCATGGTCCAAACTGGCACAGTCCATTTTAGCCTATTTGTTCTTGGTGTGTTGAGATGGATAACTGAATTACTGGACAAAACTGCAATCAACACCAATATAGACGTAGAAAGTGGAAATAAATTTGAATTTGGGTGCTTATTCGACCCTGTATTGCATTTTGCTCATAAACAAGGACATCTGCTAACATAGGGTGTTATTGAAGGCCACAAATTAGACCTCTTCCTCTCACAGAAACCATTACTGAAACAAAACGTTAATAAATTACTGCAATAGGCTTTCCCAAATGTCTGATGTCTTCACACGCATCCTCTACTGTGTTGTTCTGAGTGGTAGGTATCACTGAGGAACAGGGCCTTGAACTTCTGAATGTAGGCCTATGACATTTTTTTGTTTTCGAAGAGACAATCTAGTTACACCTTCACCGACACTTTGAACGCTTTATGTTTTGCTTTATTTTTTGGATGACCACTCGTCATTGTCAATTTAGAATGCATCTTTGGCTTTGCCGAGGTCCACCATGGCTGTTTTTGTCTGTACGTTACTAAGGTTACACCACAAAGTCAACTTTACTTTGGCCCGTCAACACACTACTACTCTCTCAAACCTATCTAAAGAGGTCATCTCACACACACTGGCTCCTGATCTTTGTCATGTCTGTCACAGTCTCTCATACTGAGAAACGAAGTGCAGTGGCCAAGCCGAGGGTGGACAGACAACAACCGCAACAACGACTCAAAACCCCCTGTGTTTTGTATGGATTTATCTACAAAGATGACACATTCTGAAACTCAGGCCGAGTATTTTGCCATTACATAAACTTCTTTCACATAGGATATCATGGTATGTTGCCTATAAAAACAATTGGTAAATGTTTATATAATCCCTGTTCAAACAGTGCCATCTTTACCTCTTTCTTGTCGGAATTAAGAGTCAAATCAAATCAAATGTATTTATATAGCCCTTCTTACATCAGCTGATATCTCAAAGTGCTGTACAGAAACCCAGCCTAAAACCCCAAACAGCAAGCAATGCAGGTGTAGAAGCACGGTGGCTAGGAAAAACTCCCTAGAAAGGCCGGAATCTAGGAAGAAACCTAGAGAGGAACCAGGCTATGAGGGGTGGCCAGTCCTCTTCTGGCTGTGCCGGGTGGAGATTATAACAGAACATGGCCAAGATGTTCAAATGTTCATAAATGACCAGCATGGTCAAATAATAATAATCACAGTAGTTGTCGAGGGTGCAACAAGTCAGCACCTCAGGAGTAAATGTCAGTTGGCTTTTCATAGCCGATCATTAAGAGTATCTCTACCGCTCCTGCGGTCTCTAGAGAGTTGAAAACAGTAGGTCTGGGACAGGTAGCACGTCCGGTGAACAGGTCAGGGTTCCATAGCCATAGGCAGAACAGTTGAAACTGGAGCAGCAGCACGGCCAGGTGGACTGGGGACAGCAAGGAGTCATCACGCCAGGTAGTCCTGAGGCATGGTCCTAGGGCTCAGGTCCTCCGAGAGAGAGAAAGAAAGAGAGAAAGAGAGAATTAGAGAGAGCATACTTAAATTCACACAGGACACCGGATAAGACAGGAGAAGTACTCCAGATATAACAAACTGACTCTAGCCCCCTGACACATAAACTAATGCAGCATAAATACTGGAGGCTGAGACAGGAGGGGTCAGGAGACACTGTGGCCCCATCCGATGATACCCCCGGACAGGGCCAAACAGGAAGGATATAACCCCACCCACTTTGCCAAAGCACAGCCCCCACACCAGTCATAGTAATGGCATCTTTTGTAGGTACTAACTCCAACATGGCTCTTTGGCCAAAGCCTTTTGGGAAATGAATGTTTTTTGTAGGGTTTTTGGATAAAGTTAGGAGATCATAAACGTTTTGTTCTATGAGATAATCTTCATCAGCTAATGTCACTTTTGTGAATTCTGAAGCGTTCTCTTGAAGGCCTATGTCCCTAGCAGTGCAGCAAGGGCAGCATTCTCTGTGTTATTGCTTTCTTTCATCCATCCAGCCATAGGATTTTACCCGATGAAAAAAACAAGTTATTGCTCGTGTATACCCTTTAATCATATATCATTGGAAAGCTGAGATTCACAGCAATCCATGTTCGGGTCAACATAACTTTTGACCTCTAGGGTACATATCAGAATTACTTGTATGAATTGCTTTAAAAAGGAAACCATGATACATTTGACACTTTGTTTGACAAGTGGTTCTGAAAGGTCATGAACTTACCTTTTAAAGGATATATAATATGCCAACTTTGAAAGCACCACCTAACTATTGTGTAAAAATAACCTATCTTGTGCAATTGGCATTAGAATGTTGGAAGCTTAGCCATAGAATACCATGTAGTGGGGCAGCTATGTTTTTGGATTGTAACTTTGGCGATGGAAACACCAAATTGCACCTTTCAGAACCACTTCAATATTGACATTGATTTGGCGGCAACTGAATCCCGACCTACAATTCACAATGCTCCAATGTAGGGAAATAGAGCCTGAGAGAAGAGCCCTGATGCTTCAGGTTATTTGGTATGGGGGGGGGGTGGGAAATGTGGGGACGCGGTGTCCAAGTAGGCTACATGTAGCTCTGCGTGTGGAAAACATTTCATCACAGGTAAGACATTTTTAAGTCGTTTAGTACATTTTGTTTAGCTATACTTTTTTTTATAATAACAAGGACAATTTTGATGACAGAGAACAACAATAGAATGTGTATGATTTAATGCGTGCCAAAGTCAGTAAGATGAAAGAGGTTGGCGGGAATTTTAAACATAATACCGCAATCATGACTCAGTCGTAAGGGCATAGGAGATGGGGGGGGATATGTCCATCCCAATGTTAGAAGCAGGTAACATGGTTTCTCACCAATTTCTTTTTATAAATTATAACAAAATTCAAATTGGCAAGACTTTTATTTTGAAAAACTAGTTACCAGATTCGTTGAGTGACTTTTCTTTTGAAAAGGCCTCCTCTCACCACTGACTGCTTCATTCTCACTTTAGATTGTTACAAGTGGTGTGGCAGTGTGTGACTGAAAGACAAAAGCACTGTGCAGCACCACCATCATTACTCACCGCACCGAGGAAAGTAATATTTGTTCGCAACCACAAAGTTTAAGTAAAAAGTGTATGAATGTGAATAAAATGTTATATGTTAGAACGAACGTGAGCAGCTATAAGCTGTCTCCTGATTAGTAGCAATACTGAACGCAACAATTTCATTGATTTTACTGAGTTACAGTTCATATGAGGAAATCAGTCAATTGAAATAAATTCATTAGGACCTAATGTATGGATTTCACATGACTGGGAATATAGATATGGGGGTGGCTCAGAAAACCAGTCAGTATCTGGTGTGACCAACATTTGCCTCATGCAGCACTACACATCTGCTTCGCATAGAGTTGATCAGGCTGTTGATTGTGGCCTGTGGAATGATTTCCCACTCCTCTTCAATTGTTATGCGAAGGTCCTGGGTATTTTTTATTTAATTTAACTAGGCAAGTCAGTTAAGAACAAATTCTATTTAAATTGACGGCCTACCCAGGACAAACCCTGATGACACTGGGCCAATTGTGCGCTGCACTACGGGACTCCCAATCACAACCAGATATGATACAGCCTGGATTTGAACCAGAGACTGTAGTGACACCTCTTGCACTGAGATGCAGTGCCTTAGACCACTGCGCCACGCGGGAGATAGTCATCGGCAGGAACTGGAATACGCTGTCATACATGTCAATCAAGAGTATATCAAACATGCTCAATGGGTGACATGTCTGTTTGGTACGCTGTTTAATCAGCTTCTTCATATGCCACGTCTGTCAGGTGGATGGATTATCTTGGTAAAGGAGAAATGCTCAGTAAAAGGGATGTAAACACATTTGTTCACAGAATTTGAGAGAAAGAAGCCTTTTGTACGATGGCGCCGGAGGGAGGGGCTGCCGTCTTATCGGCTCTTAACCAACCATGCTATTTTATTTGTTTTTTCACATTGTTCGTACTTGTTTGTACATAATGTTGCTGCTGCCGTCTCTTATGACTGAAAAGAACTTCTGGACATCAGAACTGCGATTGCTCACCTCAAACTGGATGAAGAGCTCTTCTTCAATGAGTCGGACGGGAGGGATATACTACTACAGGCACCCGACCAGGCCCAGATCCCCGTGATTCGCTGGAGAAGGAAACATGGATTTAGTGGAAAAAGATCCGGGTGCCTCGTGAGGATCAGGCGACGAGAGGCTAATCAGCCATTGCCTTCCGTTCTACTAGCTAATGTTCAATCGCTAGAAAATAACTGGGACGAGCTGAAAGCATGTATATCCTACCAACGTAACATTAAAAACTGTAATATCTTATGTTTCACCGAGTTGTGGCTGAACGACGACATTAAGAACATACAGGTGGCGGGTTATCGGCAGGACAGAACAGCAGCCTCTGGTAAGACACTATGCGGGGCCAATGCATATGTGAACAACAGCTGGTGCACGATATCTAAGGAAGACTCAAGGTTTTTCTCGCCTGAGGTAGAGTATCTCATGATAAGCTGTAGACCACCCTATCAACCTAGAGAGTTTTCATCTGCATTTTTTTGTAGCTGTCTACATACCACCACAGACCGACCGCACTAAAACCTCGCTCAATGAGCTGTATACCGCCATAAGCAAACAGGAAAACGCTCATCCAGAGGCGGCGCTCCTAGTGGCCGGGACATTAATGGAGGGAAACTTAAATCAGTTTGACCTAATTTCAACCAGCATGTTAAATGTKCAACCAGAGGGGGRAAAAAAYGAACTCWAGACCACCTTTACTCCACACACAGAGATGCGTACAAAGCTCTCCCTCGCCCTCCATTTGGCAAATCTGACCATAATTCTATCCTCCTGATTCCTGCTTAAAAGCAAAAATTAAAGCAGGAAGCACCAGTGACTCGGTCTATAAAAAAGTGGTCAGATGAAGCAGATGCTAAGCTACAGGACTGTTTTACTAGCACAGACTGGAATATGTTCCGGGATTCTTCCAATGGCATTGAGGAGTACACCACATCAGTCACTGGCTTTAGCGAGGGACGTCGTCTCCACAGTGACTGTACGTACATACCCCAACCAGATGCCATGGATTACAGGCAACATCCACACTGAGCTAAATGGTAGAGATGCTGCTTTCAAGGAGCTTGACTCTAACCCGGAAGCTTAAAAGAAATCCCGCTATGCCCTCCGACAAACCATCAAACAGGCAAAGCGTCAATACAGGACTATGATTGAATCGTATTACACCAGCTCCGATGCTATTTGGATGTGGCAGGGCTTGCAAACTATTACAGACTACAAAGGGAAGCACAGGCGCGAGCTGCCCAGTGACACAAGCCTACCAGACAAGCTAAATAACTTCTACGCTCGCTTCGAGGCAAGTAACACTGAAGCATGCACGAGAGCATCAGCTGTTCCGGACGACTGTGTGATCACGCACTCCGTAGTCAATGTGAGTAAGATCTTTAAAAGGGTCAACATTCACAAGGCTGCAGGGCCAGACGGATTACCAGGACGTGTACTCTGAGCATGTGCTGACCAACTAGCAAGTGTCTTCACTGACATTTTCAACCTCTCCCTGTCTGAGTCTGTAATACCAACATGTTTCAAGCAGACCACCATAGTCCCTGTGCCCATGAACACTAAGGTAACCTGCCTAAATGACAACCGACCCGTAGCACTCACATCTGTAGCCATGACGTGCTTTCGACACCATTATGCCTCCAGGGTGTAAGGATAGGCAACACACGTTCTCCACGCTGATCCTCAACACGGGGTCCCCTCAGGGGTGCGTGCTTAGTACCCTCCTGTACTCCCTGTTTACTCTTGACTGCATGGTCAGGCATGACTCCAACACCATTATTTTGTTTGCCGATGACACAACAGTGGTAGGCCTGATCACCGACAACGATGAGACAGCCTATAGGGAGGAGGTCAGAGACTTGGCCGTGTGGTGCCAGGACAACAACCTCTCCCTCAACGTGATCAAGACAAAGGAGATGATTGTGGACTACAGGAAAAGGAGGACCGAGCACGTCCCCATTCTCATCAACGGGGCTGTAGTGAAGCAGGTAATTACCTCGACTATCTGGTGCCCCCGCACATTGGCTCTGTACCTGCAGGTTGAGAGCTTCAAGTTCCTTGGTGTCCACATCACTAACAAACTAACAGGGTCCAAGAACACCAAGACAGTCTTGAAGAAGGCATGACAAAACCTGCTCCCTCTCAGGAGACTGAAAAGATTGTCATGGGTCCTCAGATCTTCAAAAGGTTCTATAGCTTCACCATCGAGAGCATACTGACTGATTGCATCACTGCCTGCTATGGCAACTGCTCGGCCTCCGACCACAAGGCACTACAGAAGGTAGCGCGTATGGCCCAGTACATCATTGGGGCCAAGCTTCCTGCCATCCAGGACCTCTATACCAGGCGGTGTCAGAGGAAGGCCCCACAAATGGTCAAAGACTCCAGCCAGCACCAAGTCTATGTCCAAGAGACTGCTAAACAGCTTCTACCCCCAAGCCATAAGACTCCTGAACATCTAATCAAATGGCTACCCAGACTACTTGCACTGCTCCCCCCCTCTTTTACGCTCCTGCTACTCTCTGTTTATTATCTATGCATAGTCACTTTAATAACTCTACCTACATGTACATATTACCTCAATTACCTCGACTATCTGGTGCCCCCGCACATTGGCTCTGTACAAGTATATAGCCTCGCTATTGTTATTTTACTGCTGCTCTTTAATTATTTGTTACTTTTATTTCTTTATATATATTTTTTCTTAAAACTGAATTTTTGGTTAAGGGTTTGTAAGTAAGCATTTCACTGCTACACCTCTTGTATTTGGCGCATGTGACAAATAACATTCGATTTGAGTTGATTTTTTATATCGGATTCTAATTGGATCCTTGTATTGGAATCCTATAGGATTTCAATGTTTTGTTTTCTCCTATAGCATTTCTATAATTTTTTTTCTATAGGAATTATATCGATATTTGCATTAAAGATGCACTATGTAGAAATCCCTCCACCATTTCCTGGATGGTAAAATTCAAATTGTTCTTTCAATTTCAGTTTATGCGACAAAACAAGAAAGTGTGAATGGTCGTGTCAACCAAAAAGTTGCATAGTCCATCTTTAAAATCTAAAGGATTTACCCTCAAAATGTGGCTATACACTCTACCCTCCAAACCTCTTAGACATGAAGGTGGACAGTGGACACATGGGTTTGTACTGGTGGTCATAATGCAAATGAATTGCAGCCTTGAATCATTCCCATATTGTGGTGGTGAATAAAACAGAAATGAATATGGAACTGTTGTTTCTAATCGATACATGTTGTATTGTACTTGAACAAATTACAACAAAATACAATTTAATGGGTTCAATTAAGATAAAAAAAAAAATTATAATATGATTCTGATTGGGGTGACAAAGTCCTACAAGACTTCAAAAACCTATAGAATCCAAATGGATTACTTTTCATTTCCCTTAAGCAAAAAGTAGTCCATCGGGATTCCAATAGGATTCTGATAAAGGTGACACAAAATTCTATAGGATTGCAAGAATCCTACAGGATATAATAGGATTACTTTTGATTTCCAATAGGAAAAAATTGTGGAATAGGATTCCTATAGGATTCTGATAAGAGGTGCCACAAAATCGTATAGGATTGTGAGAATATAGGATCTTATAGGATCTTTTGACTAGGAATGTTGTAGTGTCAGCTCTGGTTTGTGTCCCAGTTCCGTGTGATGAGGGGTTGTGTGTGCAGTGTGAGAAATCTAACCCAACATCCTCACTTCTATTTATCTTAGAGCTAACATAATGACACGGTGGGTCTATGTGGAGGTTGAGGTTATTCTAAAGCTCATAGTTCTGGCCAAAACAAACCGTGAGTGTATACTTTTTCGGGTTGAATTGCACAGGTAGTGGAACAATATAATATAATTTTTCTTCTCCTATATCTAGCACACAAAATTAGGTCAATTATTTTAAAGCTAAAAAAAAAGAAGACCATTTAAAATTAAAAAGTGATTGACATTATTAAGAAATGCATTAAGTCATTTAAACCGTTTTCAAAAATGTACAGTGCGTACCTTCACTTCACATAATATGTATTGGTGTGAGTAAAATCTTCTGCCTCTTCAGTAAGACTCTAAAGTGGTCCCAGTATGCCCTGTTATGCTCCCTGTTATGCCTATGGGCAGGAGTAAATGCCCTAGGAGATGGACTGATTGAAGTGTCATTTATGGCTTTTATTTATACAGTATATTGTATCCTGTAACTATAGATATGCCTACCGTAGATACAGTACAACTCAACTCATTGTTGACTATTTTTCAAGTAACAGTCTCATAACTCTGAAATGGCCAATTATGGATGTAGACTACAGAAACCTATACTTCCTTTAATGAACCTGATTGCCAGAAGCCCAGGTGGTGGGGTGGGGGGGGTTTGTTGAGTTCAACTAGTTACAGTAAGTTGTTCCACGCAAAGTAACACCACAATGTACAATCTGTACAATAAGTTTATGAGACTCAACAGGTTCACATGGGTTCATCAGGCAGGGGGAGTTTTACATACAATTTAAAGAGTTCCTATCGATCGAGATGGAGCCGCCGGTCGGTTGATGGAGACACACACACACACACACACACACACACACACACACACACACACACACACACACACACACACACACACACACACACACACACACACACACACACACACACACACACACACACACACACACACACACACACACACACACACACACACACACACCGCACAATCAGGGCCCTGAGCTTTGCCAGGTCAGGATCCCTCCCACTCCTTATTTCCCATCCTGCCTAGCATGCTGTCATCAGCGATATGAGTGCTGAGCTACAGGCTGGTGGGCGGCACTTCTAAGGTGAGTCAGGGGGTTATCGCTATCTTCATCATTATCTAGATGTGATTGGTTTCCACTGGAACAAAAGGATCGGCTAATTTTGTTATTTCTAACCCACCTGTGACTGTCTGTCTGTCTCATGGGGGGATAGTGGTCTTTCCCCAAATAAGGTTAAAGCAAATGCGTCTAACTGCAAGCTCAATTGCATCTGGTGGCTAACTGACTCTGAAGGTAGGTGGGTGGTTAGTAACTGAGAATGACATTTTCTCTCTGAAGGATGAAAGATTTGAAAGGCCGGGGCAGCATAATCTTAGCTGATGTCAACCGTTGGCATGACCTGGATTCTGTGAGTCAGTTATATGTTCTTGTTGATAATCTTCCACTTAACATGATTAAATGACAATTTCCCATGTAAATGCTGTAGTTTCTAAGTATTCACACAGTTATTTCAGGACAAACAACTGTGAGAGGATGTGTAACTAATAAAGAAGGTGTATGATAAGAGGAAAGAGAAGTGTTTCTAGTTGGTTGGCAGGATGCCTGTCCGTCCAACATACATTATCTTGGTCTATCTATCTAACACCGGTGCAGCCTACTCTCTTAGAAACAAAGGTGCTATTTAGAACCTAAAAAGGAACTGTGGCTTTCCCCATAGGAGAACCATTTTTGGTTCCAGATAGAACCCTTTCGGGATCCATGTATAACCCTTTTTTGGGGGGGGGCGATCTACATTTAATCAAAAAGAGTTATCCTATGGGGACAGCGTAATAACCTTCCATACTGAGCAAAAATATATACGCTACATGCAACAATTTCAAAGATTTTACTGAGTTACAGTTAAAATAAGGAAATCACACATTTTAAATACATTTATTACTGGGAATACAGATATGCATCTGTTGGTCACATATACCTTAAAGAAAGGTAAGGGTGTGGATCAGAAAACCAGTCAGTATCTGGTGTGAACATTTTACTTATGCAGTGCAACACATCTCCTTCACGTAGAGTTGATCAGGCTGTTGATTGTGGCCTGTGGAATGTTGTCCCACTCCTCTTCAATGGCTGTGCGGGTACTGGAACACGCTGTTGTACACCTTTATCCAGAGCATCCGAAATAAGGATAGAATACCTAGGATAGGATAAAGTATTCCTCCTACCCCCCCTCCCCTCCCCCTTAAATGAGTTAGATGCACTATTGTAAAGTGGTTGTTCCACTGGATATCATAAGGTGAATGCACCAATTTGTAAGTCGCTCTGGATAAGAGCGTCTGCTAAATGACTTAAATGTAAATGTAAATGTAATAAGCTTTTTGTGAGCATGGAACATTTCTGAGATCTTTTACTTCAGCTCATAAAACATGGGACCAACACTTTACATGTTCTGTTTCAATTTTTTTTTCAATATAAGCGTATAACAATTTATTGTGATTCAGAATTATGCTTCTACATTGTACATTTTTATTTTCATACTATATGGCACTTTCTACACTGTGACGGCTAATGTCATGAGTAAGTTGTTGAAAGATCCCTACTGCAAGAGAGAAAGAATGAAAATACAGCTGCAAAGAGGAAGTCATGGAGAGCCTGAAAGTAAGAGTACCTGGGGGGGGTGGGGAGGGGGGGATTGCTACATTGAGAGCAGCTGTATAGAGGACATGGTGGGTGGAAGTGGTGGAGCCCGTGGGTGAGCTCTACTCTGCTCTGGGCTTGACTGTCATTCGTCTATTATGAACTCATAAATATTTCCCAGCGCGCCTTGCCTTTTGAGTGAATTGTAGTTACCACTCATGACTGCAATGGTTTTCAGTACTGTAGCCTTCACCAAGTGAGTGTCTTAATGAATATGTCATCTTCGAAATTAAGCTCCTTATGACAATACATTGCATATATCATAAGGCCTTTGAAGGTGTAGTTACACACTAACACATTTGTCTGAAACTCCTGGTTTACTGGCCATATCGAGCCTGCAATTCACATTATGCTGTCTTTTAAAATCATGTGAAACTCCTATTGGAATCCAGAGTGAGCGCATCCTGTAAATGATGGTGCCAGAGGTGATGGCTGCTGTCTTATTGGCTCTTAACCAACCATGCTATTTTGTTTGTTTTTATGCGTTGTTTATAACTTGTTTTGTACATAATGTTGCTGCTACCGTCTCCTATGACCCGAAAAGAGCTTCTGGACATCAGAACTGCCACTACTCACCTCGAATTAGATGATGAGTTTTCTTCAATGAGTCGGACGGGAGGGATTTACTACAGACACCCGACCAGGCCCAGATCCCCATCATTCGCTGGAGAAGGAAACTGAGATTTCTTGGAAAAAGATCAGGGTGCCTTGTGAGGATCAGGCGACAAGTGGCTAATCTGTCGTTGCCTTCCATCCTGCTAGCTAACGTTCAATCGCTGGAAAATAAATGGGAAGAACTGAAAGCACGTATATCCTACCAACGGGACATTAAAAACTGTAATATCTTATGTTTCAACGAGTCGTGGCTGAATGACAACATTAAGAACATACAGCTGGCAGGTTATCGGCAGGTTAGAACAGCAGCCTGGTAAGACATGGGGCAGGGCCTATGCATATACACTACGTTCAAAAGTTTGGGGTTACTTAGAAATGTCCTTGTTTTTGAAAGAAAAACCAACATTTTGTCCATTGAAATAACATCAAATTGATCAGAAATACAGTGTAGACATTGTTAATGTTGTAAATGACTATTGTAGCTGGAAACGGCTTATTTTTTCAAATAGAATATCTACATAGGCGTACAGAGGCCCATTTTCAGCAACCATCACTCCTGTGTTCCAATGACACATTTTGTTAGCTCCTAGTGGCCGGGGACTTTAATGCAGGGAAACTTAAATCAGTTTTACCTAGTTTCAGTCAGCATGTTAAATGTGCAACCAGAGGGAAAAAAATTCTAGACCAGCTTTACTCCACACACAGAAACGCGTCCAACTGCAAGGCACTACAGAGGGTAGTGCGTACGGCCCAGTACTTCACTGGGGCCAAGCTTCCTGCCATCCTGGACCTCTATACCAGGCGGTGTTAGAGGAAGGCCCTACAAATGGTCAAAGACTCCAGCCACCCTAGTCATAGACTGTTCTCTCTGCTACCGCACGGCAAGTAGTACCGAAGCGCCACGTCTAGGTCCAAGAGGCTTCTAAACAGCTTCTACCCCCAAGCCATAAGACTCCTGAACAGCTAGTCAAATGGAAACCCGGACTATCTGCATTGCTTCACCCCCCCCCCCTCTTCTACTTTGCTGCTACTCTCTGTTATTTTCTATGCACAGTCACTTTAATAACTCTACCTACATGTACATATTACCTCAATGCCCTCGACACCGGTGCCCCCGCACATTGACTCTGTACCTGGACCCCCTGTATATATCCCCGCTTTTGTTATTTACTGCTGCTCTTTAATTATTGTTATTCTTATCTCTTACTTTAAAAAAAAAAGTTTTGTAAGTAAGCATTTATTTCACTGTAAGGTTTACTACACCTGTTGTATTCGGCGCATGTGACAAATAAAATGTGATTTGATTTGATATCCAGCATTTGGAACTTTTGACCTCTCGCCACCTGCATTCAGAATGACTGCTAGGGTAGGGAAGATTGTTTATTGAGACTGAAGTAAATATGTAAACTGGAACAGCCATCTTAATAACAGGTGCCATCATTTCAACTACTAACAGATTGGAATAGATTTGTAAAAAATGTATGGTATTTATGTTTGTGTAGCATAAGATATGAATCAACCAATCAAAGTACATGCAAAAAGACAGCTATTGAAACCAACAAATCTGAAAAATCTACCTGCCAAGAGAGCATGCTGGGAATATGATAATGATGGGTGTGAGCATTTTTTATATTACTCAACAAGCTTGTTCAAATACAACTGACCTCAACCAGAGTTTGCTGAGTAAACATATGTAAACACATTATCTCAAATTCTTGTCCTTTTGAAGCCCACTCCACTCGCATAATAACGCTGATTAAGCAATTGGTTAAGTTGACTTTTATATATATAATATTTTTTTTTACAGTGTATTGGAACTGTATTCCTTGACTCTTATGCAGATCACTGACACTGTAGTGTTACTTACTGTATATGTTGTGTTTGTATTGACAATGAAGTATTGTTCTGCAAAGCAGTTGTTTGGTGTATTGTGTAAGCCTATTAGGGGAGGTGGGGCTAAGATTTAGCTGGTTATAATGTTATTCACCAGTGTTAGGTGAGGTTGGGACGATGTTGCATAGACAGATCTGGCAGTGGGGCTGAGGGCTGAGATGAGGAGTGGGTGGGTTCTACACCGGCCTTGGTTGGGTCGGGGAGTACAGAGGGAGGGAGGCTGCCCTGCCTGCCCATCTGCACCCAGTCAATTGTAGGTTGTAGCGCCGTGCAGAGAGACTCAAACTATGATAAATAATGAGAGCGGCGGATCCTGAAATAGCCGCCCCCCTCTTCTCTGCGGTCCACTCTTTGTGAAGCTCTCGACCAGCCGCGAATTTCCAACTGCACCCTCCCTTCTGCCTCCTCCGTTCTGGTTAGCATCCCGGGCTAAATCTGTTGCCGTGTGCCTGTAATTAGGTCCTGTGTTGGAAAGAGCTCCATACACGAGCTAGGCTATACACGACTAGGCTATACACACTGGCAGCTGGTTGGCTGATGGGAGAAAGAAAACAACACACTACAGCCTCTGGGGAGTGACAGGAGGGGAGACCACTGTCTGATCAGGTGATCAATCGAAGGTCAGAGTTTAAAGGTGTCTGCAATACATTTATATAGAAGAAGCTAATCTAGATATTTCTCTCTCTCCATATCTCTATCCCCCTCTCTCTCTCTCTCTCTTT